>NC_034420.1:816141-988840 GCF_002078875.1 Numida meleagris
TGCGCCAGGGGAGATTTGGGCTGGACATTAGGAAATACTGCTTTTCTGAAAGAGTGGTCAGGCGCTGGAATGGGCTGCCCGGGGAGGTGGTGGAGTCACTGAACCTGGAGGTGTTCAAGAAACATTTAGATATAGCGTTGAGAGACATAGTTTAGTGGGGTTATTGGTGGTAGGTGGATGGTTGGACTAGGTGATCTTGTAGGTCTTTTCCAACCTAGCTAATTCGATGATTCTATGAATGCATGCAGGAACATAACAGGATTTGCAGCAACAAACTTCCAAGAGGGCAGCACGCTCAATACATACACTCCAACCAGCTGCCCTGCTCCAGAACAGGACAAACTCCTGCACCCACAGTGTCACACGCTGTCACCATCAGCAGTTCCCATCTCAGCCTCTCCTTGCAGAGACAGCCAGTCCATCTCCTCCTACTCAGCTGCTCCCCTGCACAGGAAGGGCACTGCCACCCACACTGGAACATGTGAGACAGACACTGCTGCCACTGCAGCTAGCAAGGCCCAGGCTATGTGGAGCGCAGCTAATAGAGAGCAGAGTTGGAGAAAGTGCTCCCAAAAAGCCAGTGCAGTTAATGCTTCCAAGTGTGCAGTTTCACAATTTCTTTAAACTAATCCTGTAGCCAACAAGTTCTCTTCCCCAGCCAGGAAACTGGCAGCAAAGCAAACCACAGGCTTGCTGATCTCTCCTAAAGGTAGCCCTGAAAAAATGTTTTCACTTAAATCTGCTTTCTAGAACCACTAACAGCTGCCTGGCACCAAGAAAGAGGGTCAGGACCCACAGCCAGGACCTGCTCTTCAGGCAGCAGAGCACATCCCTCCTGCTCATGAAGCTTTTCACAGGGTCGGTCCTGCAAGCGCCTCTCAGTGCCCCTGCAGCCATGTTGGGGCTCTCCTGGGCTGCCCCCAGGCCTGGCCCTGCTCACCACAACCCTCCAGTTCTTGGGAGCGTTCCCCACCTCCAGGCACTCCTGTAGCCCTCCTAGACCCTGTGTGTGGGGCAAGGGGCAGGAATGGCACGTGCCAACCTGGCACAATGCACGCAGTGCCCAGAGCATCAGCATGCCCAGCCTGGCTTGGGGGCTGGAAGAGATGGCACTTCCAAGGCTCCACTCACTGCACCACAGGGGCAGGTCTGTGCACAGGTGCTTGTGCGCACAATGAAGGCAAGGCTGTAAGTACTTGCTGTTATCATTACCCTGCGTCACAGCTCTCCCTTGTACTTTGCTCCCTGTCACAGGTAACCTCCTGCAATCTGCGCCCTGATCAGCTCCATGCTATGTGCTCTCAGCAGCTGCTGCGGAAATGCTGGATTTAGTGCAAATACACCTGCAGGTCACAGCCCTGAGGAACAGCTGCCGTGGTTAGCAAACGTAGGCAGTGACCTCCTGACACAGCGTGAACCTCCCACCTCCGCTGCTATTGCATCACGTTCCGAGTAAGAGCCAGGCTTTGTCCACGATGACACATCCAGATTGTGCATTCCTGTCAGATTAAGGAGCCAGCATCCACAGATTCCACAGCAAGAAAAAAAACATTCATCAGTTCCTTGTGGGTCAGATTCAGATGACCAAAGCCCCATATTCACACAGCGCTGTGACTGGGGCACCTCTGCCTTCGGAGCGCTGCCCAGGGCTGGCAGCTCTGTGCAGGGGTTTGGGGCCGGCGTGCTCAGCTCCAACAGCCAGCACAGCGCTGCTGTACTCAGCAAGAAACCAAAGGACAGCAGCTAAAATTTAGTCGCGCTGCGCTATGCAGGGGCTGCCCTTTTTCGGACAGCAGCTTATTATTCAATTCCTGCTTCTTTTGATCTTTAAATTTTACTTCTGTCTCATCACCTCAACATGTAAATTTGTGGCCTGCAAACAGAAATATAAAGTGCCTAAATTCAAATAAAAACATCTTGCTGCAAATTTAAGGATCTGGTAATGGAATGATATTGGACAATCCAAAGCTGGGAGGAGTAACTAACACACCAGAAGGCTGCACTGCCACGCAGCAAGGCCTAGACAGGCTGAGAGTTGGGCAGGGAAGAAAATATGAGGCTCAACAAGGGCAAGTACGGTCCTACACCACATGCTTCAGTACAGGTTAGGGGCTGAGCTGCTGCAGAGGACCTCTGCAGAGAAGGGTCTGGTGTTCTGGTGGCCAACAGGTGCCCATGAGCCAGCAGTGAGCCCCTGTGGCCAAGAAGGCCAATGGTATCCTGGGGCACGTTAAAAAGAGCATGGCCAGCCGGTCGAGGGAGGTGATCCTCCCCCTCTACTCTGCCCGGGAGAGGCCACATCTGGAGCACCGTGTCCAGTCCTGTGCTCTCCAGTTCAAAAGAGATGGGGAGCTATTGGAGAAAGCCCAGCAGAGGGCCACAAAAACGATCAGGGCCTCAGCAGGGAGAAGAGTAGGCCAAGGGGGGGATCTTTATCACAGCTTATAAATATCTTAAGGGTGGGGCCAGGCTCTTTCCAGTGGCGCCCAGCAACAGGACAAGGGGCAATGAGCTCAAACTGAAACACAGGAAGTTCCATGTGAACAGGAGAAAGGACTTCTTTGAGAGTGACACAGCACTGGAACAGGGTGCCCAGAGTGGTGGTGGAGTCTTCTTCTCTGGAGATACTCAAAACCAGTGGATGCTTTCCTGTATATAACCCACTGTCAGGAAACTGCTTTAGCGAGTGGGGGGTTGGTCAGGCGATGAGCTCCAGAGGCCCTTTCCAACTGGTATAACTCTGTGGATGTGCATTCCCATATTGTTTTATTTATTTTTTTTAAACTCTTTTCCTACAACTCCCAACACGTCAGGATGATATAAGCCCAGGTCTCTACCAGAGTCCTCTCTGGCACACCCCTCCCATGCGCAGAAGTGCTGCTGTGGAAGAATGCCCTGGAGTCTTCAGGCATGATGCAGCGCTTCAAATAGGTGTCCTGATATAACTCATCTCGTGACAGTCTCAATAAACCTGCTAGCTTAGTTTCTCTATTCCCCAAAGTTAAATCAGGTCATTTTTGGCATTCCTTGCAGGCTCTGTGTGCACACTCTTTGGGAAAGTGATAAGCAGATCCCGTGATAGACTGGGGAGCACACCCTTGGCTGCAGAGAGCCCTTCTCCAGAGGGATGTGGGCTGTGCCATGGGGTTGGGCCACAGCACACACCTCTCATGCTCAGGGTCTCACTGTGCCTGAGACATGCACTGTGCTCAATGAGATTTCCACTCAAAACTCCTCCATGGTAAGGAAGATCTGCTGAACAGCACTCAGCCATTCTGCATCAGGAGACACAGTCAATGGACAGCACTGGGAGCGGCCCCATACCCCTCCCCAGCAGCACGGCGTGGCACACTGACACTGGGAATGACACAGCAACCACCAAATATTTAGATGCATTTCAGACTTTCCAAGCATCAGGGTTATTATTCTCAGGAAGTTGCCTGCAGTTTGCTTAAGAGTGAACTGCAATAGGAAGGGATCACAGCCGGTTCCTGACGACAGCCACTGACAGCAGCACAGTGATGCCACCCACCAAGGAGGAGAAGTGATGATTCAGGTCCTTGGGTTTTCCCTCAGTTACTCTTTCCACAAGGCAACGGGGATGCTCAATCACTTTCAAGCCATCTGATCTAGAAAAGGGCAGCATAGGCCGCCCCAGTTAGGAAGGAGATCTAGAATCATAGAACCATTTGAGTTGGAAGGGACCCCTCAAGGCCATCCCTGCAGTGCACAGGGACACCCACAGCTCCATCAGGAGCTCAGAGACCCATCCAGCCAGACCTTGGGTGTCTGCAAGGACAGGGCACTGCCACATCTCTGGCCACCCTGTGCCAGAGCCTCCCTGCCCTTACTGTAAGAAACTTTTTCCCTATTTCTGTCTAAATCTTTTAGTTTTAAACAGTTTCCCTCATCACAGCAGACCCTGCTAAGGAGTCTGTCCCCTTCCTTCTTACAGCCCCATTAGATACTAAAAGGCCGCTCTCAGTTCTCCCGAAGCCTTCTCTTCTCCAGCTGCACAGACCCAGCTCTCTCAGCCTGTCCTCATAGGGAGGTGTTCCATCCCCGGGATCATTTTTGTGGCCCTCCTCTGGATGCACTCCAGCAGCTCCGTGTCCCTCCTCTGCTGAGGACCCCCCACGTGGACGCAGCGCTCCAGGTGAGATCTCACAGCACAGAGCAGAGGGGCAGATCCCCTCCCTCGCCCTGCTGGCCACACTGCTTTGGATGCACCCAAGTTATGGTTTGCTCTCTGAGCTGTGAGGGCACAGTGCTGGTTCATGCCCAGCTGCCATCCAGCAGTACCCCGAAGTCCTTCTTAGCGGGGCTGTGCTCCATCCTTTCATCCCCCAACTTGTACTGATAGCAAGGGATGCTGGCACCAAGGTGCAGACTGTGCACTCGGCTTTGTTGAACTTTGTGAGGTTCACCTGGGCCCACTGCTCAGCTTAAGAAATGCTGGTGCAACCCTGCCCCCATCCTGTGCTGGTCCTACCTACTGCACTGCCAGGAGGGCTTCCAACATCATCTCTGCAGTGCTTTGAGGTGCACATGCTCTGGGAAAGCATCCACCATTTCCTAGCATGGTACCAAGGGAGGCAGCTCTCAAAGAGAAGAGGCAAGGTAATAGGCAAGGAAACGAATCTGCCAAGCAGCCTTCTGCAGCAGAGCCCAGGCACACCACATAGCTGTCATGTCAGCCACATGGCAGCACGTTAATTAGAGGTGGAGACAGGTGCTCTCCATGACCAGGAAATGACAGATTGCTCCAGTGAACTTGTGCACTCTACCCCAGTGGTGGCTACCCCAGGGAAAGCTGATGAGGAACATTTCAGTAGGTGGCAGCAGAAATGTATTTGCAGTGCAGAGACTCCTATTGGGACACCCCTTCTTGGAAAAATCACCCTTCTAGAGGAGAGCTCTCAGAGGCATTGTTGCTTCAGGCCTGATACCACACTGCTGGCAGCCTCATCACAGCAGTTATGTCATATACAGAGAACTGGGGAGGAAACTCACCCTGGTGCTGAAATCCCCACATTCTGCCTGGGAGGAAATGCCCCTCAGCAAAGTGCCTCTTGCAAAACACAATAAGTTCCTTCGCTCTGTGCTTCAGTTTCGACACTCCTACAGAACCAGTGTGGCAGATCAGAGCACCTGCTAGCACTGTGGCTGTTGTAAAAACCAAACCACGTCTCCATCTAGCTCTTACAGTTTGAGCCAAAGGAGGCCATTTTTGAGGAAAAATTACTTCTATAAACATGAAAGACTCAGAAAGTCAGCAACCAGAAGGTGTTAACACCCGACTAGCCAGCACCCCACCAGCAAATGGGCTCATGGGCAGAAGGGAGGACACAGCCACCTCCCCCCCAGGAGCACATTTTTGGGCAGACCGGCGCAGCAATCAGGCAGCAGCACAGGGCCACCAGGAAGTCACGACAACCTCCCGCATACCTGGTGAGCAAGGTGTGGTTCTACAAAGCTGACTCAGGGCTGGGTCAGGCCTCCCACATGCTGCAGCACGCTTTCCAAATAATTCCTTCCTGTTCTCCCCGGACGAGACAGAGGAGATGGGGGCGGCAGGTACATGTAATCCCCCTGGCCAGAGCCCTGGAATCACCAGGCACAAAGGGCAGCGAGGAGCAACCGCTTGGGGCCGGGTGACTCAGGCAGGCACGGCAGCGCTGGGTTTGTGACTAACTGTTACTCATGCAAGGAGGAATTTGGAGAGGGACCCACATCCAGCTCTGCTCATTGCTTTGGTTATTTCCACAGCCCTAAGTACAAAGAAGAGCTTTGACAATGAATCAGACCCTAGTTTAAAATGACAAAGAAAGACTTATCTATCAATTTTGTGTTCAAATGATTTCAATGTATTCGTAAGAGCAGCTTAATGCTAAGCAGAGGAAACAAGCAACATTTTCAGACTCTGATGACAAAATGCATGCTCCTGGATGGACAAAACCATTTAGACAGCGGAAGAAGTGGTTTTTTATTAGTGCATAATGTACTTCACTTTCCCCTGACTGACAAAGGAACGCCAGTGCACTGGCACAGTTTGCTTTGAAAAGCTTTTTCCATTAGATTTGTATGTCAGAACAAAACCAAAAATCCCAAAGCAAGCTCTGAGATAAATTTATTTTGAAAGTGTCTCTACAATAAGGTTCTGAAGGACTTAAAAGGAAGCAGTCGACATACATATTAATTATTATCCTGCCCTTAAAATCTACAATTATCCAACAAAAAATAAAGGCAGGAATAGCAGGGAGAAAAAAAAGCTGCCGAATTCCAGTTCACCCTTCATGAGGCCTTTGCCCTCTCATCTAGTTTGTGTGCTTACTTCACAGTCTGTCACGCAATGGAGAGTATCACAGAATTACTAATTAACTAGTTCCTTGCAAAATTTGGGAAGGTTGAAAACTTTATGCTGTGAATGACTGCTGCAAATGAAAACTCCAGCCCCATGAGCATCATACACGTAACGCTATAAATTCAGGTCATTCTACCCAAATGGACATCACCTACAAACACACTTCACAAAAATGGAATGAGGAGTTTTCATAAGCCATTCTGCATCTGAACTAGTGGGAGATCCTCTCAGAGAGCTGAGAATTCCCTCTGAAATGTGATTATTTTCCTTCTTCTTCATCTGTGAGGTTACAACTTGGCATTTTGCAACCAGTGACTTCAGCGCTACTTAACATATGACCAGCTTGTCAAGCAGTTTTCAGAGCAGAACACATACCTGTTTGATCTTTATCTAACAAATCTAGTACAGGGATCTGGACCAGTAAAGCTACAGGACACTAACTGCACACAACCAACTTTCATTTACCTGAGAGTGAAATTACGTGATCTGGATAGAAGAAAAATGGCATAAAATACATGTAAGATAGGCTGTAAGAAAGCAACCCTCTTACTGCCTTCTTCACTTTTCACAAGTAACCTTTCAGACAGACTGTGAGGCTTTAAACAAAGAAGTCATCAGATCCATCCAGAGCCTTGGAAGCAAGGGGTAAGCACGCTGCTCAGGCTCCCGCCAGCAGAATCAATCCAGGGGACAGAAAGAACTAGTGCACCTTTAAGCATGCCCAATATTTATCTTAAATTTGTATGGCTCCAGTCCAGCATCAGAATACTTCTCCCTTAAGAACGTTTTGTCCCAAGAGTGTTAGCTCCGACACTCTCAACCTTTTCATCATTACTTTACATTTAAGGCTTGTTTTGCTCATTGTTCAGGGTATTTCCCTTTTCAAAGGAGAAGAAAAAAGACATATGACTATAAGACAGCCAGACCTACAGGAAAAAAAATAAATGAGCTTCAGTACTGCGTTCTTCACAACAAGCCTGCCGGTGAAGAACAGATGCATGCCAACAGCTCTGCCCATGCTCTGCTCTCCTATGGGAGCACACGTGGATGCCCCCCTGGTGACAGCAAGCTACCTCTGGAAGCTTCCATCCTGGACCCAAGGCCTCCTCATGGCTAGGGAGAGCTAATGAAGCTCCTTAGCATGATTCCGGCTGCCGGATAAGCGATGAGGTCAGAAGCATGACAGCCTTCCTTGGAGCAGATAAGGCCACAATGCCAAAAGGACCGAGACCACGCCAGGGTCTGACATCTTCCAAATGCATACTTTGGGCTGTCCTTAGAAGCAAGGGGCTGCTGCTGTGACAACACATTTAAATAATGTCCTGAGCACATGGATATATGCCAGCAATACAATAGAGAAAAGCACACTCTTCCAAAGTAAAATCCGCTCTAGGCTAATGCACAGAGGGCTATTCTTGAAGCTTGCTCACTACAAGCCAAACACAAGCATTCCTTATTTTCTCATTTATTTAAAAAGCACACCACACATGCCTGGGGGCTGGCCTATCCATTCCAACCATGGGATGAGAGCTCCTGTGCTGCAAATCTCGGGAAGAAATTGGCCTAACAACTGCTACCTTCTGGTGGCTGCCCAGCGGTCTGCAGGACGTCCCACACATCTCAAGAGACTTGTTTGCACATCATTAAAGCTACCCTCTGAATTGGCCTCCACATGGACAGTTTCAGCACAAAAATCAAAGGACTGTCCAGAGAACTGCCGCAGAGCAGGCCATGTCTACACTGAGAATATAAGGCACCAGCTCTCAGACTCTGGCACTGCTCCCCAGACACACTTCATCCACTTCAGCCTTAGCTCCCCCAGGGAAGGAAAACTGCGCTGTGGCAGCCACCAGACACCCTGCTTGCTCAGCAAGAACAGGGATGCAGTCATTGCACCCCAGAGCTGCAGTGAGGCCATTCCAAAGCTCCCAGAAAGGAAGGATTACAGAAAGGACAGCTGGAGCACGAACAGGTTTGTATCCAGGCAAACCAGGGAAGACCCGTTGTTACGTCTGACATCCAAGCACCACAAAGCACTGCAATTCAATGGCATTTTAACTTTAGCAGGAAGCAGCCCTGCCAAACCTGACCAGCCTTTAAACGAGAAGCAGTTTTTTCCCAATCATGAATAAGAGCTAAGAAGCTTTCTGCATGGGATGAGACAACTGGACACTGCACTTTGATTCAGAAATTCTTTTCGGGGTCCCTAGCACTTGGGTATGCCTTCCCTCATCTTATTTTCAACTTCAGACAGAGAAGAAACCAACCAACCTTTTAGCCCTACAGCATTAAACATTCAGGCTCCATACAAGTGTGTAAAGAACTGCATGGGAGATAGGCATACAGCAGTGCTGTGGGCAGAGCCTTAAAACCAAATCCAATTCCACAAGAAATGCAGGTTACTTTTGCCCTTTGCATGAAGAAGCTAAATTCAGTGGCACAGTCAACAACGCGGCCCAGCACAGCCTCCCCCTTATTTGTTATTTTTAGAAATTTAGTCTGACAACGCCTGACGACTAAACATTCTGAATATAGCAGGAGAGAGGGGGATTATCAGATATTATCAGAGAAAACACACAGCAATAATCACTTTCTCCACCCCAATGAAGAATCAGTTTTCCATGTCTATGTAATATCAGAGTTTGTTCTTTTTAAAATGCCACATTTAAAAACAGAATCCATCTAGCCCTACAATGGAAACGGATAACATTTCCTGAAACAAAGCATTGTTCCACCCCTCACATATCATGTTTCCTTAAAAACAAGGGAAGAAAAACATTACTTGGTTTTTCTCTTAATACTGCACAAACATTGCTGAGCTAAAAAGAGTCAGTGCTCATCCCTTTAGAATGCTTTCAAAATAGATTCACACATACCCTTCGCACTGCAAAACACAGCAAGAATTTGATACTATCAGGACTGGAAAAATCCAATAGCTACGCTTAGGCAGGAAACTTCCCATGTGATGGCATGGACTCGTACACTCAGTCTCTGTAAGATCCAAGGTTTTGGGAAGCTTCACTGGCACAGCCTGTAAGCAAGCACGTGCGTTTTGTAAGCAAGCCTAGACAGACTTTTTGGATTCCAAAGGATTATACACAAAGTGTGAAGTTAAGTTTGCTAAATGCGTGCATATACACATTCATACCTCCTTTAAAAAGAAGGTTAAAACTACTTTGTGTGCTGATTGACTGACAGACTATGTCTGCCCCCTTGTTTATTCATACATATCTATACCCCTTTGGGTTTTCGGAGCCACGCTCACACAGTTCTGCTCACAAAGTATATGGAGTGCATATTCCAGCAAAGACTTTTTTTAACAGCTTTGTAGAAAGCCAGCCCTGGCTGTCCTCACTGCTTTGCTGTGTGGTGAGCAGCAGGGACAACCAGGCTAGCAGTATCATAGCGCTCTCATGATGCTGCCATAAAAGAAGAAATGCAGGTCTTCAACAACAGAGAAACACAACAGAGTGGAGGAAAGAGAATAACTGCAATCATCAGCAGAGGAGAGAGAAACAAACCTCCTAAAGCAGAGGCAAAACCCCTTCCTGCTTTCAAAGTTCATTTTGACAATTGTGAAGGTCAGGAAACTCAGCTCACATCTCCAAAGCAGACAAAAGCCCAAGTTTTCACAAATCATCAGCTCTCAGAAGTTCTCCTTGCTACACAGCTGAGAAGAAGAGTTCAGCTGTGAACCCAAACTTTATGCTGCACTCTTTCAGAATAGGACTGAACTAGCTGTGACAGCATTTCTGAAATTCAGGTTTGTATCAAAAATGCACATTTCACAGTACCTTGGCAATGGGTCCGTAACTGCAGTGTGTAATTGCTTCCAGCTCATGCTATGAGAGCAACCAGGTGAGTCACACTGGATAGATACTGCAGGGTTACTCTGCCCAGCTTAATTCAACTATGCAAAGTGAGCTATATGAGTAATAAGGTAGTTAATGTAAAAAATAAGCTTTAATTTTTTTTCCCGTTTTAATAACTGATGAAGAGATATTTTAACCTGGTTATCTTGGTCTTATATTTATTTTACAACAACGTAGTGGGAGCACAAGGTCACAAAGTTTTACATTCTTTCCTGTTTCTGTCACAACTTGTTTTCAGGACAGCAAAATCCTCCACTCCTGTGATAAGTGCTCCCTTAACTTGGACTCAGGTATCTCCCTTGAAGTCTTACGTTCCAGTAACTGTCAATCTAATCCTCTTCCTTAGGGAATCCCAAGTCCAAGGAATATCCTTCACACAAAACTGCCAGACATCTAGAAACCGTAGTTAAAAGATAGACTTGAATGTTCGTTTAAAAGAAACTGTCAAAAGTTTTGGCAATCTGAGCCTTACTTTCTATAATTAAACAGACAAACAATCTACATGGCAAACACCTCCCCACTCCTACCACCTTTTGAGATGATCACTATTGCTGGGAACTGAGATTCAGTGGCCATAACCATAGACTTTAGGCAACAGGGAGCTACAAAACAGTAAAAACACATCTGTGAAGCAACCACCTCCGAGGCTGAGCACAAGAATGGCAAAGGTTATAATCTGGGGGGGGGGGGATGGGTGGAATTCCATCCATTCTGCTGAACTCAGCGATCTGAAAGTTCAGGAGGTAAGATCATTCTGCATCAGGAACAGGAAGAAACTGAGATGCACAGCTGAAGGGTACAGTAGCCAAAAGTGTCAAACGCACTCCAATCAGTTCCAAATGCAAGCATACTGTGACAAAGTTCTTTAACTTCAATGACAGAGCTGGTTTTGTTCAAAGCCACTGTTTTCTGGGATGGTCCCAGAGTAGCCAGGATACAACATTTTTTAATCACATAAGCATAAAAAGGACTGTGCCCTGTCTGCATGAACACTACCTGACATATATGGCCTATCCGTGGAGTACTTACTTTTCCTGTGTGGAAAAGGTTCTGGTGGCCAGATACACAAAATCCCTTATTATCTGACACAGAAAATACAGCAGGTAACACAACCTGCAAGCTCCCATGGCAAAATGCATTTTAAGAAGAAATTAAAAAACACAACTTGACTTATGCTGTATGTAGTGTAAGTAGGAAACAATAGAGACTGCACAGTCCTGTCTGAGCACCCACTTCCTATTGCTGCTCATCCCTACTTCCCTGGTCTGCACGCTCACCTTCTCCAAAACATTAACAGATTAGACAAGCATCTTGACTCAACTCAGTCTTTCCTTGTTGTCGTTTTCCAAAAGCTAAGGAATATGGTTATGTATTAATTCTATTTTAGGAGCATTAAGAAAAAAGAAATAACACTAATGGCCTTGGAAAAAGTACATTCTAAGCACCTTCTCCAAAGAACTGTAAACTGAACCTGGGGCCACAAGAAGATACTCAAGATTCAGACGATATCTTGTTCAAACAGCTGGAACTTGTGTAGACACTACTTTGTATGTCTCCGCTATTTTTCTCTGCCTCAGTACGAACTCCTTCCGTAAGAACACAGGAGTACTTTGATTGCATCATTAAAGTCCATCCTCCCTAGGCCTCAGTCTTCAACACCAGCCATAAGTAGATGTCTAGGGCAGAGTTTAAGAACAGGGTGAGCGTATATGGTACTTCCTTCTAATACTTTCCCAGCCTCCAGACATTTTTAGCTCATGGACTTCCTGAATAGGATGCAATTTCTACATATTTGGTAATGCTCAAAAGATTTCTCTTCCTTGAATTTGTGCAATTATCCTGCCCCAACATAAACTTTTAATACTCAGAGCAAAGAGCTTCCCATTACCTATCTGCTGCAAGTGATCTCTAAACATCCTCTAACTACTTTTACAGCCAGCTCCTACTAATTTCACTGGAACCCCACACGTCCAGTTTTCATGTCAGGACACAGAGAGAACAATCAGTCCCTATCTGCTTTCTTCTTAACGCTCACAAAGTTTGTAGACCTAGCAAAGAAAGCAAGGCACACAAATTACTTGTAGGTTACTTGTAACAGCCCTCATGTTCCCCTCCAGTTACGATGCTTGATAATGAACAGTATCACATCACATATACATCAGTAAGTGATGTAACAAAACAGTACCTTTCTGACCTTCAATGTTCTGTTTTCATCATCTCTACTGGCCAAAAACTTACCTCTAATTCCTTAATTTTCTCTTCTGCTATTCTCTGCTTCTCCAAAAGCTGATTATGAATGACTCCTTTAGACTGAAGAATAAACCTACAAGCAAAAACGAGACAAAAAACTGTTGGATTTTGCTTTAAAAAAAAAAATCCAACTATTGTACACTTTGCTGCACACCAAGTTAAACTGCAATGACCTCTGAGAAGTATTCATTCTCATGGATGTTCTAGACAGAGACAGAAGAACCATGATGGATTGCCCAAGGGGTTCAGGAAAATCAGCTGGAAAACACTTGCTGCCAGCTACTAAAAATTTATTGTTATTTAATAACTCCAAATAAAAATGTCCACTGTTAAAGACTCCATATGTTCTTTCTGTTCATCAGCTCTGTAACGTTTACCAATCTTCCATCTTTAGATCTATCTTAACATTCAAAAAATACATACAGCAGGCCATTGAAATATTAAGCCAGACAGCAAACAACACAACCGAACTGCCACGTTACCAGGCTGGCTTCCCAGGTTTGCTTGCTGATCTCACCCATTATTCTGGAGGAAGAAAATGAATGCTCACAGGTTGCCCTCTACAATTCAGTGTCCTGGATATTTTAAAAGCAGTTCTAGCATACACCTAGCAAGAGAAGTCCTTCTTATACCGTAAAATAAAATACCATTCAAAGAGATCTTCAGAATGACAGCATTATACATAATACTATGGAAATACATTCAAGGAGGATTATTTCAGCAGTTAAAAGCCATGCATCCCCGTAAGCTAAGTAAACCTGTACCATAGAAACAGAGCTTCCCACAAGGCCAAGCGCTTTCAGAAGAAACAGACAGCCATGTCCACTTGCCTTTGAGCTTTCACAGCTCCTGATGCTCAGGGCTTGGCTTTAACATGCACCCTCACTGAACTCCAAATTCCCTTGTTTTCTAAATTCAGAATTTTTTTCTTTTTTTTTTTTTAAACAGAGTAGGAACTGTTGTATAGCTGAAATTGCAGGCACTGGTTTCCATTTTTTCCTTTTTTTTTTTTTTTTTAATTGCACAAGGCTTTGAAAGATGCCTCTATAAAATCTCGACATTCTGTTAGCCAGCATGTAAAAGCCACCTGACCTGCTCAGGAGAATCAACAGCATCCAAAGCAGCTCTCAAGCACATGGCACTGGCATCCCACAAAGAAGTAAAGGACAACTAAGTTCAGATGAATTTTAGGAACCCTCCATAGTTGCTTCTTATCCTTCCAGACATAAGGAACGCACAAGACACAGATCAGCCCCTTCCCTACTTAGAAAGTCCCCCAGGGGATTTAGAAGGAGCCTCTCTGGGTCATACCAATGAGGTCAAGGTCTGCCCCAGCACTACAGAGTGTCTGGGTGAATGTCATCCTGCCAGGTGACACGACCTCGTGCTTGAACAGTTACTGTGAACAGCTTCAGACAGTGCAGAATCAGAATGCATTCCTCATCTACTACAGTGAAGCCTGCGATCAGTGTGAAGTGCCATCTCCAACAACAAGTGATATTATTTTTTGCTCAGGACCTGGAAGATGTTCTTTGAGCATAAATGGAACCCGCCCTGCTTGGCTTGAAATTCAGCCTACTCTGCACCAGCAACACAACAGCCGAAAGGAAAACTATCTGCCACATCCATTCCTGAAATGCATTGGAATGGAACTGTGGTTAATTACAGCAGACTGTAAATTAAAACTCTTCGGTGCTGCTATTAGCTGTGCTTAGCAATCACTTCCTCCTCCTCCTCTCCTTCCTCTCCCTTGTTCTGCTCCACCTTGTCTTTTCTACAGGAATTTCTGCTAGGTCTTCTACTTTGGAATTTTCTTGAATCTTCCCTCATTCTTTTCCAGTCTCTCTACTAGTTTCATCTTGGTTGTCATACTCGTTCCAATTCTTTACAACACAGTGCTCTCGTGGTGTCTCTCCCCCCAGATCCCCCTCTCCCCCTTTCAGGCAGTGGTCACATTTCCAGCTCCCAGCACACAGCAGTTCTGTCTGCTCCTGCAGACAGAACACGAGGATCTTGTTCAGCCCTGTGAAAGTCCCGTCCGCAAACACCCTTCTGTTGAATGCAAAAACCGCAGCCAGGCAGATGGGAGCTGCTTTTCAGAATAATCACCTGCATCATCACATCGATGCTCCTACACTGCATCTGCATACTGGATAAAAGAAACATGGAGAGAAATATACTGGAGAGAAGTATGATATTTCACACACCCCATTGGTTTTGGGATGAAGACAACATTGTGCCTCGTTCCTGCAGTAGCTGTTATTAGTGAAAAAAGCAGAGCTGCAAGGTGCCCTAAGAAAACAAGGTCCTTTCCCACACCATAGTTCCCCGAGCCTGGGTATGAATGTGAATATTTCCTTAGTTTTTCTAGCGGAGAGCGGTAGCGGGAGCAGCAGCAAAGAAGAGAATACCTCCTCATCGGCTTCCCCAAACTGCATAGCACTATCGATGGTACCTTCGGTTTCAGCAATGGCCCAAGTCTAAATAACAAAGCTAACTGACACAGCTTGACCCTTTTTCCTCATGCTGCAGCTGGGAAGACCTCTGAGGTGGCACCAACATGACCGTCACAGGTGCTTCTAACAAACAGTGGCTGACCTCACGCTGCTCTAAAACGTCAGCAGCAGCCACCTGGAAACATCACCTCCCCCCCACCATGCTCTGACAGACACTCAGCAGCAAACCGAAGATGGACAGCTGAAGTTAGCACTGATGTGACCCCAGTGGGCAGCTGGAGGCAAACACAGCCTCAGTTTTATTTGCCATAAAATAGTGGACTGGAACCTGTGTCTGCTCAGAAGCTCATCAAATGTTTCTGGCTTAGACAGAAGCATCATTCAGAAGTTTTTTTGTGGTTTTTTTTTTTTTTGTTTGTTTGTTTTTTTTTTACATCAGTCACAGTTCAAGCCACCCATTTAATTTCCTGCCACAAGGTCATCAAGCCCTCAACACAATGCTCACGGGTACTGCCCTGCAACTGTCCAAGGCCACATTTTCAAAGCTGAAGCTGCAAATCCACATCCATAATTAAACATTTAAGTCTATGGCTTCACTTTTCAACATAGTAAAGACTGAAAAAACTAACCAGCGTTTTAGCTTTAAGCTTGGGATACACACCTTATGAACATCTCAAAGTTTTTTTTACCTCAGGAAGTAACACAGCTTAAGAAGTAACTGGAATAGCACAGAATTTCTGATCATTAGGTAGGAAGTGCCACGGGGCATTTGTAATAAAGTGAGCTACATCACTGCTGAAGGGCTTCCTGCACAGACCTGCTCCGCCAGGTCCATCTGAAGAGGCTCCATGCTCGTACCTTCAGCACAGATGACTTATAAGTACCGACATTCCACAGAAGACAACTAGCACAACAACTCTTCCAGATAACTGCAGCCACCCACATCCCGCAGAAATGAAGCCCTTCTTGCTTACATGCAGACACTTTGTAGCACACACCAGCAGGCCTGTCGAAAATGACACCTACTCTATTGAACGTGAAATACTGATTCAGAACAACACAGCATCACTGAATGTTTTAATTGCAAAGCTTAATCATCCCATGTGAGCCTTTTTGCTACTGTTAAAAAATACTAGAAATTCCCCATCACTGGATAGGGCCCTCGGCAGCCTGCTCTGGTGGTTGACAGCCCTGCCTGTGGCAGAGGAGTTGGAAACTGATGATCTTTAAGGTCCTTCCAACCCAAGCCATTCTATGATCTGGCTCAAAATGGACAGATTCACCCAGTCTCAGTTGCTCACCCATTTAAAAGGGAATGGCTAGTAACAACAGAGCAGAATATGCCCTATTCCAGATGCTTAGCAGTTTACCCATTGCTTATATACAAAATTACAAAAGAAAATGACAGAGGACTGGGGTCCTTGAGGACAGCAATGCTCAACCAGATCTGGGCTGCCAACAAGAACAGCTCTAGAACACAGCTAAGTATTTTTGAACTGGCAATATCTACGTGGCCTGGCACCCCAACAACTGCCAGTTCTTAAAGAGCAATGTGAGGAGCAAAAATAGAGCATAAGGGAACTGAAAGAGAAACCTCACTTTAAATATTCCCACTTGCTTCTATTCTTTCCCCTGCAGTCCTCTGCTAGCTCCACATCAGGTTTTTTGTTTCTCCAAGGCAGAGCAAGTGATTTATAATACTACAGGATTAGTTGCTTGCTTCCTCCTGAAGAGATCTTTTTCCCAATTTTAAATTTCTAGACCTCATCCCATTTGGTCAGTGTTTGCAGAGCACTCACACCCTGGCCAAAATGGTCTTCAGGCTCCAGTTACACTGCTCAGCAATGCTGTTAACTTCATCTGTCACACGCACACACCCACCAAATGATGTTCATACTATGTAAGTAATTCCATAACTCAGTTTGTTTGCACCAAAATGTACTGTTTACTTGACTTTAAAACACAGTATTAGATATCAAAATACTCATCTGTTAATGAATGAGGTTATGGAGATGTTTGTTCAGCACAAGCCAGCCTTTACTATAACATAGAACGTATTAAAGTTATTAAAGATAGAGTAATAGTGATGTTCATGGCAAAGGTTTTCCATTAACAACATTTCCAATTACTTGCAACCTCAGTCAACTTCAGTTTTCGTGTCTGGATCTCCTGGAGGTGGGCACCTGGTCCAATGGCAAGCACTTCCTCCCTTCTTTCTCTGCTTAGGTAACAGTTCAGGTGTTTCTAAGGGAGGACAGAAGCTGGCAGTCCACAGGTGCAGGTTTTTGGAGAGGCATTTTTAGCTTTGGAGCTTTCCTGCCTCAATTTTAATGAATGGCAGATCCAGAAATCCACTCATTCTGGCTTCCAGCTCACAGACAGGGTGATTATAACATCAGCTTTAAAGTCCCCATTAGATTTGGGAAATTCTTTATATCTTAAGTTTATGCAGAAAACTGTCAACTTTGTACAAAGTCATAATATTATTTTACCATATTTGCTGTATTTCTAGAGGAACCTAACATGCCTTGTAGTGCAGTTGTTTGTACTTAATACCCTTCTCCTTGAAGCTGAGCATTTTCATTAGACTACTCCATAAGAAAAGTTGGACTAAGCCCAGTCATGCCCTTATCTATTTAAAGACAGTTTTTAATTCTGAACTTGCACTGCTGTTCAAGCTCTGAGCATACTCAGTAAGGGATTAATGCATTTTAAGTACTGTTCAAAGCCAATGGAATAGAGGCTTCCAATGAGCTGATCCCAAGCAATCTAGCTTGACTGAACAGGAGCCGGCTGTTCACAATTGCAAGCACCCAGAAGTCCCTTTTTACTCTCCCAGGGTCTGCTTCTGTTTCTACAAACAATTCCCTATTCTACAACAATACACAGCTCATAACAGGCACTGCTAGATCCCCAGCAAATTCCAGTTTAGCCATCCCAGATGAGTTATCCAGTTCCAAACAAGACAAGCAAGCAATAATAAAAAAGGAAAAGTATTACTATTTATAGTCTGTTCTGCCACCCTTCATGTCCAAGGGTGTTGCATTTTTCAGTCTGATTTTGAATTTCCCATTCACCAGACCATAACCTTTAAGCAGAGCTCCCACAGCAGCTCACGTGGGTCGAAGCGGTTGAGGCTTTTCCTCCATTTGCCGTTATTTCAACAGCCCCTCATCTCACTGGGTCACCCAGTATAGCTCAGCATAACTGCCCCCCTTCTCCCTGCCAGTGCAGCACATACCTTACAACAAAACAAATCCTGCAGCTTATACTGGGAGGGTTATAACACATTCTAGAAGAAGCCGTTTATAGTTCACGTGTCATTTTACCACTGCACCCAGAGCGGTGCACCTGCACAAGCCCAGCAGCGTGGGGAGCAGGATTAGCAAGCATGGGCAGCGTGCCAAAGGCGGTCTTATGTAGGCCACAACAACGGGAACTTTTACTCAGATGAACATTGGTAAGCCATAAACCTATTTACCTTAAGGAGCTAAAGGAAAAGAAGAGCAACGCCAGGCTGTGGCTGCCTCTGAGCTGCTGCAGCCTCCCCAGTGCTCACATCTGCCCTGCCACGGGTCGATGCTTCTGTCTAAGTCCCCAGGCTGTATTCACATCCAGATTGCACTCTTCTTTCTCTTTTTTGGGGGGGGATCTGTCAATAGCTACAGCGTATTACATTACCTCAAACGAAGATAGTAACACAGCTTACAAGCAGCAGTTTCTGCATTGCCAGACACTTAACTAGATGGTAGAATTATACCATTGTTCATACTTGGTTCTTTAAAAAAAAAAAATGAAATTGGGAATATATCTTTAAGTGTGTATTAAATATAGCACAACCCAAAATAACAAACTAGTACTGTGGTCAGCTTTTGAAGGACTTCATCCATTATTTTCGAAGGCTCAAGAGAGATAAGTGGAATTAAAAGAAAAAAAAAGAAAGCAACCACCTCCTTCTCATTATACAGGAATGGGGAACATCTGAGATTCAAACCATGTGTGGGAAACAGCACAAGCATGATGGACTGCAGTTTGTGGAGGCGAAAGCTCCACCAATAGTTTTCCCTCATTACAACCCTGGTTTAGTGACTCTATCTTCTAGGTTTGTTTTATAGTCATATTTTCTTTGTTTGTTTGTTTTTAACTATGCAGCAGTGATGCCCTGTAGCTTACTGAAGCAAAAGAAGCTCAAACAAGTACAGCATGCTAACTAATGATGAACTTCAAACAGATTTTTTTGCACTGTATTTTCTACCAAACTTCAAAGTTGCAAGCTGCAGGAAATAGAAGCTATTTCTTCCAGTGATGGGAGGTCCAGATCCACTTCTGACACATCCGGTATTTTCAAGAACACCTCACAATTTTTTAAGAAAGAACAGTTTACAAAGCAAACCAACAAACCACAAGACAACAAAATACAACAACCAAAACCACCAAATGAACGGGTACCTAGGAAAACAGAAGCTAGCAAAAAGCTAGTTTGAACACAAGCACACTGGTCAACTAATCCTAAATACATTTCGTATATTCTACCGATAAAACTCCAGTGATCTGAAAGGTGAAGTTTGTAGTAGTAAATAAAGAAGTGACTTGGAAATACTGCTATATGCTGACATGCAAACTTATATTTATTCTGCTCAGTAGTAGCTCTTCACTAAGAGCCTTTAGAGGAAAACAAGCAAGTCAAGATTCATCTCTCTTGGAAAGCAAATCCATCCCCGGATGCAGGGGAAAAAAATCTCTCTCTCTCCTCCTGGCCTCCCTGAACCAGAAGCAAAAACACAGACAGAAAAGGAATAAACCACTGAAATGCTGGAGTGAGAGAGAAGACCCAGCAACCAGTTCATAGTTCTTAAATAACACAGCCGCTGGTCCTGCATGCCATGAATCCCACTATAAAAACAACAGAACATCAAAGAAACCAATACAGCAAGCATCACAGAAGGGGATGTAAGATAACTGTTTCAGCCAGAAGAGCTCAAGGATTACATTCACACAGAGGTATTTCTGGATGCTAGATTTAAATGAGATAGCACTAAAACAACCCCACTCACTGTTTTCTCCTAATCATTAGAAAAAATTTTTTTGAATTAACATTCAGCCTTCTTTTGGTCCAGAAATGCTGTTTTGGAAAAATGATTCCTTCCCAGAAAGCCTTCTTCCCCCTTCTCTACCCCCCCACTCCAATTGGCTGAAATGCTCTGTCAATTCAGCAAATAGTTCTGCAGAAAATAAAAATAAAAATTCAAGAAGGTATTTACAGAATTTCTGAGTTAAGGACTTTGCTTCATCGCACCGCAGAACAGTTGGGTGGAGAGGGTCCTCACAGCCACCCAGCCCCCAGCCTGGCTGCTCCCACAGCTCAGGGCCCATCCATGGCCTGGGACACCTGCAGGGATGGGGCATCACAGCTGCAAGTGCACTCTACTGCCTCACATCCAGCTTCTCACTCACCAGAACTTCCAAGTCCCTCTCCACAAGGCAGCTCTCAAGCAGCTCTCCCAGTAGCAGTTCTTGTGTCTCTGTAATAAACTTACATAAAATGAAATCTCATCCCACAGCAGTGGTTTCCTACTAGTTTACTTCACTGTTTTAATGTAGGGGACATGAATATATTCCTCCTCCTCTCCAATGTTGAGTAAGACTAGACAGCTAGGTCAGAGCACATTCAGACCTCCATTTCCTGTGTGTATTAAGATGATTGCAAACAAATTTTATATGCCTATCAGACTGGGAACTGGCTCTGGGCATCTCCACCCACCAGCTGTGGGCCCTAAGTGTTGTCACAGTCAGCGATAACACCTCCAGAATGGCAACCCCAGGTACACAGGGATACGACAGGGACTGTTTGGTCCACTACTTTGTCCAATCTCACCTGCCAGAGGAAAGCCAAATTCAAGTCCCTGTGCTAAAACAGAGAAACAGTTCTACAGTCTAAAAGAAAGGCTATAATGCTGAGTATTTTCCCCAGGCATCTAGCCTTTGATTTCATTGTTTCCCATAAGGAATGGAGGAAAATGCTCAAAGTGCAGTACTTGAAATCCACTAGATGTTAACACTTCTTGGCACATCAAAATACCAAACTGACATTTTATGTGCAAAAGTAAGACACTCAAGTTCTATGACTTTTGAAGTCATCTGGCACAGCACACCACAAAAGCGGCATTTGGATAACGCCCTCAATAACAGGCTCTAACTTTTGGTAGCCTCGAAGTGGTTAGGCAGTTGGACTTGATAAGCTCTGTAGGCCCCTTCCAACCAAAGTAAACCATCCTATTCCCCAGAGCATTTCATACTTCTGTAGTATGTATTCAAAGATAATTCTGTAGCACTGAAGCAATAGACTGATGGTATCTGCCAGACTCAGAATTTCACCTTTTTGGAGGTGCTCTTCTATGGCCCTTGCTCCTCCCAGCAGTGTGACATCCAAATTGTTGATGTGCAAATGCAGGATGGCTTGAAAGCTCTGGCACTGTAATTTCAGCACACTGCCTCTGCACCACAGCAGACTGAATTGTCTGTTCTTAGCTACGACAGCACTCTGCACAAGTAGTTTGTCTCAGTTCCGACCATTACCTTCTAAGTTTAGATTTTATCCCCTTTAAGGAAGCCTATTCCTCTGTACTGCCAAGGTAGAAGACAGGGAAAATGCTAGGGATAAAGAAGAAACAAATGGAACTAATTTGTTTGAATGCCATATCCAGGACCCAGTGCAAATACGTGTCTAAAGAGAGTTACAAATTTCCAGACAAGGGAGACAAACATCACAGAAAAACTGCATCAGTTGTCTCACTAACCTTCTATCACACTGTTCACAGGGTAGGTGGGAGAGTGCAGCAAACACATTTATTTCCAGGTAGGGCTGAGTAAAACGTGCTTTTTAAGATAGCTATCATTTTTAAGACAGCTATTATTTTTAAGACTTTTTTTTTCCTGTTGATTATGTATTTTACAAACATTGACTTATATAACATGTCCATTTCACACCTGTTCTCTGTTTAAAGCTGATTTATTTATTTGAAGAAATACAGCTACTTCCTAGAACTAAGCAGATATACACATTGCATGCAAATCACGGAAATCTCGTCTTCTCTGAAGTTTCAGTATTTCATGGAGAAATTAAATGGAGCAGTAGGGCAGGAAAGCTATAACTGGACCAAGATATCCAGGAGACTGCATGTGAGCAGCCCAGGGCGGCAGGTGCAGATCAAGAACTAAAAGGGAGAGCGGGGAAGAAGTGCATGTTTGAGACACCAAGAGATGCCAAGCTACAGAAGGAGTCCATGCCCACCTGAACAAGCTCCTTTTCTGATCCTGAACAGAATTCAGCAATCCAAAGTCCCAGGATCCCACTGTTACCAGCAGTTAACTATGAGACCCACTGACCGAGCACACCCTTCTCTTGCACTTCCCACCAGCCAACAAGAGGATGGCAAACAGCTGCTGCCACTGACTGCACTGCTCGAACCAAAGACACCTGTAAAGGCTCCGACCAGATTACTTGGCACCTCATTTTGATTTTTGCTCTCCGTGACAGCTCTCGAAAGAGATCCTACAGCTACTATACCCACACTCACACTCACCCATAACATGGTATAGACCACTGTTCAGGCTGCAACATCATCATGAAGCGCACAAAAAAAAAAAAAAAAAATCAGGAAAAAGCTACAGTGAAACCAAGGGAGTGATGCAGAACCAATCCACTTATGGTGCCCTGTAGCCTTCTGTTCCACATGAACACCCATCTTGTTCAACACACCGCATAAACAGTGGTCCAAGGGCAAGCAGCCGGACACAAATTTTACTTTCTTCTACTTAACTGGACACACCAGACTTAATGTGGAAAATGAAACCTTCACTTTTTCAATAGCAAGATAAGGGAGCTTCACACTTATGATGTACATATTGGCCAG
Source organism: Numida meleagris (assembly GCF_002078875.1). Taxonomy (NCBI): domain Eukaryota; kingdom Metazoa; phylum Chordata; class Aves; order Galliformes; family Numididae; genus Numida; species Numida meleagris. The sequence continues at coordinate 838,997 of NC_034420.1, forward strand.
AAGTGGACAGCAACACGCTTGTCCTGGGATCCATTTAAGTATCACAGCACCTGTCAGCTTCTCGGCAGCTGGGGTTCAGCAATGAACCTGCACAAAGCCTTACCCCAAGGCGATGGGCAATAGGGGCCACTCGGATTTCACAGGCTGACCTATAGATAGTAACCAAACCATAAATACTAAGCCTTGCCAGTACTTCAGTTCTTCGTGAGTTTTTGAAATGTGAGCGGGAAGCACAGGATGGCTACCACATTCTGCAGTTATCTGTCCTGGGAGGACCAAACACCAAACACATCCACAGAGCAAAACAAAACGAAAATCAGCTCTTGCTGCTGCATCCAAAAATACACCATTGGAAAAACTTCAGAAAAGTTTACAATTATTTGTGATGTCTTATTTAGAAGCAAAATCCAGAATTGCATTAAAAACAGGAATGTATTTAAACCCAATAAATGCTCAAAAACCTTCAATCCTCTCTCAGCTTTCACTTACATGTAGTTCTGCCAAAAAATCTGAGTTGCTGTTAAAAAAATAAAAAAAATTCTATCATTACAGCCATCTCCATAAAAATAGTATACTCGCAGAAAACCTTCAGCATAAAGATGTGCTACAGTATTTGCTTGATTTTTACTTCTACAACAAATGAGAGAACACTAGTGATAAAGAAATACCAAACCAAAACAGAACATCTATTTTGGAATGGTGTGAAAAACTGCAGTGGTCTCCTCACTGTGCCTAGCATAAGTCCCTATGTTTTTCTTTGGTAAATAAGAAGCTGGTCCAGGTTATCATTTAAAGGAATGTGAAGGGAAAGGTCTGAAGTATTCAGACAAAATTCTGAAGCTTAAGCTTTCGGCATAGTTCTCAAAGCAGCATGATGATATCAGTTCACAAATAGCTTAAGCAGGACTCCACAGCGGTGGTAGTTGTCTCAGGCTACGTAACAAGCCTTTCGAAGAGTATGAAGTAAGAGAATAAAAATGTATTTGGCATGATGCCACTACTCAGATGATATCCTAGTCTAACAGATATGTACAGTACACAGCAATTCATCATCTCATGCTATGTGGCACTGACAATTCTTGTGTTAAACCAAAATTAGCTACACTCAATGTTTAGGAACAACAAATGGACTTTCACACTTGCCAGTGGTGCAGGAAAAGCCTCTCAGACAGGAAGCAGGCTCAGGCCCTCCACTACTTGGAAGAATTATATGGTTTCTGCTCTAGTGCAGTAGTGCAGAAAGAAGTATGGAACTAGGCAGATGTCCTCCCAGGATGCATCACACCATCACATTCCTCAAACATTCAGTTTTCACAAAGACCTGGAGTAGCTTATTTTATAGAAGTGTATGTACTGCTCCCATGCGCACAGCACGTATTAGAATCATAGAAGGGTTTGTGTTGGAAGGGACTTCAAAGATCACCTAGTTCTAGCCCCCATGCCGCAGGCAGGGTTGTCAACCACTACATCAAGCACTAGATCAGGTTGCCCAGGGCCCCATCCAGCCTGGCCTTAAACACCTCCAGGGACAGGGCATCCACAGCCTCTCCAGGAGCCTGTGCCAGCACCTCACCATCCTCTCTATGAAAAGCTTTCTCCTGACATCTAACCTAAATCTCTCCTCCTTTAGTTAAAAACCATTTCCCCTTGTCCTATCACTATCTAACCGTGTAAAAAGTGTATTTCCCTTCTGTTTATAATCTCCCTTGAAATATTGGACTGGTCATAATGAGATCTCCCTTCTCTTCTCCAGGCTGAACAAGCTCAGATCTTTCAGTCTATCTACATGGGAGAGGTGCTCCAGCCCTCTGAGCATCTGTGGCTCTCGTCTGGACCCTCTCCAAAATCTCCCCATCTGTTCTAGTTGGGGACCCCAGGCCTGGACACAGCACACCAGATGGGGCCTCATGAGGGCAGAACAGAGGGGGATAATCACCTCCCTGCCCTGCTGCCACCCCTCTGTTGATGCAGCCCAGGATGCAGCTGGCTCACGTTCAGCTTTTCATTCACGAGAACCCAAGTCCTTCTCCACAGAGCTTCTCTTAAGGAGTTCTTCTCCCACTCTGTACTCATATCTGGGATTGTCCCGAAAGAAGTGCAACACCTTGCACTTGGCTTTGTTAAACCTCATTAGGTTTACATTGACGCACCTTTCAAGTCTGTTAAGGTTCCTCTGGATTACATCCCTTCCTTCTGTGGCATCAAACATACTGCTCAGCTCGGTGTCATCTGCAAACTTGCCAAGAGTGCACTCAATCCCATCATCTGTGTCACTGATAAAGATGTTAAAGAGCACTGGTCCCAAGACAGACCTCCAGGGGACAAACACTCGTCACCAGCCTCCACCTGGACAAAGGGACATTGACCAGAACCCTCTGCCTGCAACCATCCAACCAATTCCTTATCCACAGCTGAAGAAAAAAAAACAACAAAAAAAAAATCACTACAAACAGAGCAACTATCAGAAACCAGACTCTAAGCAGCAGCTTAAGTGGGTTAAAGAAGAAAAGAAGAAGGAAGAAAAAAAGATAGAAGTTGAGTGCAAGAATAGAAGCACCAAATACACTTTAAAGAATTCAGCTGTTCAAACAAGCTGTCGGAACACCACCGATCGTCAGAGCTAACACCGATGCAGACACTCATCTTTTCTGGATAGCTGAAACGCTCTAGAGCTCCAACACTATTTACAGGGAACACCTATATCTCTTTCGGTCACATGAGATGATGCTAAACTACACTAAAGAGATTACAGTTGTTGGAGACATCATAACATCCCTTTGGTGGCTGAAATCTCCTGTCAGTACAAGCCAATTAATCCAACAAATTAAAAATTCTACTCTGCCAAACAAAGATTATGCAGCCAGAACAACTGTAAGGACCACTCTCTTTGGTCTCCAGTGGAATATAAAACGCCAAACTGCCCTCAGATTTTAATTTCTGTTCAAGCACAGCTTTAGCCAACTTTATCAAACACCCAGATTTCAGCCAGAAATTCTCTACAAAGGGTTGGAGTGGGCTTTGGGAAGAGCCTTGTGTCCCTGGTGTGAATTCATCATGCTGGTGAGTGATACTGAGCATACCCAAATGCAACTACCAATTTGCAAGGCAAACTTCAGCCCCACGGCCAGAACAGGCATAGCTCACAGAAATACTACATCAAGCTAAGGAAGGAGAAGGAAACAAAAAAAAGGTAAATAAATAAATCAGTGAATAAGTAGTATGGAGACCACGAGCACTCTTAATCTATGTTTGCATACTGACTAGCACAACAAAACCCGCAAAGAGTTCAGATTTCAAAAATTTGAACACTAACATGATACAGACAGTATTCTTCTGATGGCAGCTCTAACATCCCTGAGGAGCAGGGAGCTGTGTGGCAGGGTCTGAACCACCTGTCTGATCATGGGAAGGGAAGCAAGAGAACAAACCCAAAATTACTGCAATCCAGCAGTTGGGCTGAAAGCAAGACAGTGCTTTTCAGCTGGCACAGAAACACAGTCTCATTCACAGGCAACATTACTTTACCATGAAGACCAATACACTCATGCTTTTAAGGAATCTTGAGGAATTTATCCGTACTGGAGAAGTATACTCTGCTTTAAGATTTAAAAAAATGCTCCAAAGAAAAATTGTTGATTCCAGAATCTACCCTTAGTTTCTCTTTCCTGTGACAAAAACAACCAGCCTACAGCCTGCTTCGGTCATCAGCCATCTCCTGTAAGGGATCAAAATCTATCTCCTTTCAGGATCACCAGCATCTCTGCACAAACACATTATTTAGTTCACCTGCTTGGAAAAGCTTAACAGGAGCCATATCGCACCGGTCAGAAGAAGACTGTCATGCTGAACACCCCCATTACAATCACAGAATAGCTTAGGTTGTAAGGGACCTAGAGATCATCGAGCTCCAACCCCCTGCTGCAGGCGCAGCTGCCAACTACTAGATCAGACTACCCAGGATGAATCTGGGTGCAGCTTCCTTTTCCCATTGGTCTCACCTGACAACTGCCAGCTAAGTGCAGTCTGCATACCACTCCTGGCTTCCCAGTCTGCCAGCTCCCTAAGACTCACCCTACAGATCACGTGATGACACAAATCAGGTCCGGGAACTCACCGCATCAGCAGGCTGAACCAGTTACAGGTCTGCTGCAGCACAAAGGAAGGCAGGGGGAGGGAGATGCAATCACCCCTGTAGGCAGCTATCAGATCAGATTTATCCTTTTAAGAAACCACACCCCTAAATAAGAATAATCACCACTGTTGCCCAATTCACAACACAAGAGAAAAAGCGTACACAGAGTTAGTGTGCTGTATAGCAAGTAAGCACACACCAGACTGGAAACCAGTTTGTACGGTGCTCTTCATGAGGCTGCTACAGGCAGAGCTGCGCTGCCAAAGTTAACCAAAGCACATTACTTCAGGTGTAAGCTGTTTGACAACCATCCACCACGGGGAAGCAGCTTCTCACGGGTGCATATCAGACTCACACTCACTTCCAAACACTGAGGAACCTGAGCAACACCAGACAGACGCACGTGCTGATGTGATGCTGCCAAGAGCAGTGTGCCTGGGTGTGCCAGCCACATGCTGGGGCTCCTCGGGGAGCCCAACATAAATCGCTTCAGCAAGGGACGGTGCGCGGGACCCCGCGCGAGGCCGCTACTCACATCCTGCCCACGCCCTCGTACATGCGGGTCTCGTCCACCAGCGTCATGATCTCGGTGTCGGTGAGATGTGCGTGCTTCTTGGTCTTGCTCAGCTGCTCGATCTGGATGTCGGCGAGCTTCACCTTCTGCTGCGTGTCCATCACCTTGGCCTGCAGCTCTGTGAAGGCCTGCGGGGGCAGAGCGGCACAGAGGGGGCTGGGGCCGGTCCGGGCGCTAAGGGGCGGGTGGGGCAGGGCTGAGCCAGCCCAGACTGCAGGGAGAGGGTGGGGAGGGGGAACGGGATGGGACGGAGAGTAGAGCGGGGGCCCGAGAGACCCGTTGGACAGAACCAGGCGCCCGTTACCTTCTTCAGCTCCAAGTCCACGGGCGCCGCCATCTTCCCCTCGCTCGGCGCCTGCGCGGTGGGAGCGCGGGGCGGGACTGGGGGCTGGAGGAAATGCAGCCAGGCCGTAGAGTCATAGAATGGCTTGGGCAGGAGGGGATCACGACGGTCGCCAAGTTCCAACCCCCCTGCCACAGGCAGGGCCACCAACCTCCAGATCTGGTAATAGACCAGGTTGCCCAGGGCCCCATCCAACCTGGCTTTGAACACCTCCAGGGATGGAGCACCCACAGCTTCTCTGGACAGCCTATTCCAGCACCTAGCCACTCTCTCTGTGAAGAACTTCCCCCGACATCTAAGCTAAACCTTCCCTCCTTGAGCTTAAAACCATTCCCCCTTGTTCTATCACTATCCACTCGAGTAAAAAGTTGATTCCCCTCATTTTTAAAATGCCCTTTAAAATACTGGAACGCTGCAATGAGGTCTCCTCACAGCCTTCTCTTCTCAAGGCTGAACAAGTCCAGCTCCCTCAGCCTTTGTAGGGGAGGTGCTCCAGCCCTCTAATCATCTTCGTGCCCCTCCTCTGGAAGGAATGGAACCGCTTGTGGGGCTGTGGCTGTTCCCAAAGGGAGGCAGCAAGGACAGCTTTTGGGGTTTCTCCTTGGCTGCCTCCCTTGGGCAGTGCAGGCCAAGCTGTGCTCCTGCAGTACTGCAGGCTCTTCTGCTCCCACCCACTGCTGCTGCCAGGCTGGCAGTGAGGAGCACGGCTGTGAGGTGAGTGACGGCAGTGCTGTGCAGGCAGGTGCACTTGGTTATCAAATGGGCTGCTGTAACATACTGTTGGATTTGGTTTGTTTTTTTCTTGTTAGTTTGTTTTTAAATTAAATCCAGAGTTGGGATTTTGCCTGCCTGTGAGCCTTCGCTCTGGAGAATAGCCAATGTTCATGGAGGAGGAGGTGTGCTGCAGGCCAAAGTGCTCTGCACCGGGGCACAAGGGCTGCCAGCAGTGGGATGGAGCACTCTGAGAGAGGCAGGCTGGGTGACAGGGCTCAGTGCATTGCTCCAGGCCCCTGTCTGTACTCCCGGGTCCAGGGCTGAGTGAGCAGTGGCAGGCACCCAGAGGCCTTGATGTGACCCCGCTGCTGAGCCCCTGTGTGCAGATACTGGTGTGTGGCCAGGGCAAGGCTCAGCTGCTGAAGGAAGAGGCCCAGGTGATCACCAGGCTCCTGCAGAAAGGCCTACAGGCCTCTGCTGCATGGCTCACCTTCCCTGCACCACGCCTGGGGCTCAGCAGGACCCAATGGTGGCACAGGTAGTAACACAACTGCTGTCATGGTGCCTCAGTGCAGCCAGAGCTGCCCCAGGGGCCTTGTCTCTGCCCCCTCTGGATATCCACAGGGCTCCTATCCTTTCTTAGCCCAGAAAGCAGAGACAGGCATCTTCCCACTCTCTACACCTTCAAATACATTCTTATCTCCTGTTCTGTTAGATTACCATCCCTGAGCATCCCTGCTTGCCCCACAGACCAGGGTGCATGCCTGCATGGCAGACACGCAGAGGGCAGTAGAGCTCTGGGCAGAATAGCAATGATGACACATCCCCATGGCTCTCAGAGCTACTACTACAGGGAGCACCTCCCCTGCTCCTAGTCTTATCTGCATGGAGCAGGTCCAGGGCTAGAACACTGTCCCTCAGCTTGCTGCCCCAAGACAGTGACTGCCATGGCCCCATCACAGGCAGGACCGTCGCAGCAGTCATGTGGCCCTTGTGCTTCCATCCTCCCTGTGCAGAGCACCATGAGCTGGGTGCCCACAGGCTGGAATCTCTGCCCACCCCCAGTCAGCAGTTTCTGCTGTTCACCCAGCTGGGGTTTGCAAAGGCTTTCACCCACACTACTGCACCTCCTGCTCACGCCTTCCCATACAGAGCAAAAATCAACACAAAAATTCCAGCCGTATGCAGAAAAACATTCCAGCTAAGCTATTTTCAATGCTGCCAGCCTGGGCCAGGCAGAGCTGCCCATGAGGAGTAGCAGGACAGCGCTCTGGGCTGGAGCCAGAGCGCGAGAGCAGTGCAGGGATGCTGAGGTGCAGCAAGGTGATGCACAACAAAAGGGCCTCCTGCTCAGTAACTGGAGATGTTAGTTAGTTAATAGGCATTGACAAGCTCCAAAGTTGGGAATGTCATTAAACCAACATTAAGGCTCATGCAAGGCAGAATCAGCAACTTGGGCTGCTACAGCTGTGAGGGGCTTTTGCTCTCCAGATGATAATGCACAAGGATACCCCCTGTTAAAAACCCACTTCCCATCTGCCACAACTGCGTACTTTAAACCCTCTGTCCTGGGAAGCACTGCAGAGCCCAGGTGTTGCTTCATTGCCCCTGCCCACACCCAGCTTTTGCTTCACCAGCTGCACAAGAGGCTTGAACTCGTAAAGTCACTTCCTAAGCAACTCACAATCCCTCCCCCAGGCAGCAGCTGAGCACAGAGATTATTCCACGCGTTACCAGAGCTGAGTTTGGGCTAGCCTTCTCCAAAACACAAACCTTTTGCAGAGTACTTGCTGCCCTTGCTTTAGCATACATTCTAGGAGCATGAGCAGAAAGACATAGCTTAGCATTCCTTTTTGAAAATTCAAGTTTGATACCTGCAAAAGCAAAAAGGACTAGAGGAAAGCAGACTTTCTGCAGTGGGATAGCCATTTTTGTCTGCTTCAAGTCTCGCCACTGCCCCTGTAGAAGTCCAAGGAAGAGAACATACAAGCAATGTGGGGGTCATTTATACAGCAGAATCAGGAACGGGCTCTGAATCACAATCCAAAATACTATGAGTGACCACAGCCCTCAGTACACCTAGCAGCTCCTGCAGGGCAGCCGTGGGCTTCCAACTCTGGATCTTCAGCCAAATGCTGGCTAAAAACCACTAACCATTCCTGCCTGCATTGAACTGAGATCGGAGTGGCTGAACTCAAGGAGGCTTTGCTTCATCCACAGCTACCCAAACACTGCACCCATTCACGAGCCAGCCAAGATACAAGAACACATGTGGGGCTGACCCAGCTGCAGGCTTCAGAGCAAGGGGCAGAGCAGATCACACCCCAGCTCCTCACAACCCACCCCTCTGGGGAGTACCCCAGCAGGAGCCACCCTGCTGCACGACAGCAGGCTTGAGATCTGTGCCACTGTTCCACAGCAGCTCCAGGGTGATTTTAGTACCCCACCAGAAAGGACAAGTTGTTACACGTAGCCTTTGGAGAACAGACTCCTTCCCACCTCTATTAAATCAACAACTCAAGTGTTTGTTACAAAGTTATTTATTAGAATATTACATTGCACTTAAAAAATAAAGGAGGTCTGACCCACACAAGGGTCATCTCGACCTACACAAAGGGTGGAGAGGCAGACCTCCAATAAATATAAATACTATGTACAATTTATCTAAAATAAATATATAATTTAAAAGGAACATTCTCATGTTAAATAGCTGTTACCCTCCCACCCCTCCTGTGCCCACGGAAGCCTCGAGCCTGCTCTCCAAGCCTTTCACAGTTTGTTCCCCTGCACGCACTGCAGCAGGCAGCCCCAAGCTGCTGGAGAGCCCCATACAGCCGGCTCAGCTCAGAGCCTGCCCGAGAGCATCGCTCCCAGCCTCCTCCACCTGGAGGCTGCCAAAGCTCCCTGCAGCGGCACCGCTGCCTGGCAAGCCCCGAAGCGGCCCTGTCCTGCTGTGCTGCAGGGTCCCAAGCGCTGGCTCCACGGCTCGCATCTTCCAGGAGGTAGAACTGCATCAGTGCCAAGCCCTGAAACACAGCATCAGGGGAATGGTCACTGCCTGGCTATGCACCTAGTGCATCATCTAATATGCGGGGTTTGGAGCAGAGCTGAGGCAGGCTGGGGGCACCCCAGCAACCACTGACACACGGGAAGAGCACACCCAGCCACAGTGACAGAGAAACATCATGGGGCACTCCCATGCCCAGCTGCAAGGCATTACGCTGGTGCAAGTAATGAGCAAAGAACAAGTAGGAGGGAAAAGGAAGCTTTTTATATACGTATATAAATAGAGGCAATATCTAAGGAGGGGAAATGACTCAGTGGATCAGACAGAGGGTACAAAACAAATTGCAGGGGGGGCAGCGGGGAGGACAGAGAAAGCAGTTTCACTGCTGCCAAATGTCACCAAACCATGCAGCAACAGGCCCAAGGAGGGACATAAAGGAGGAGGCAAGAGAATCATAGAATCCTTAGAGTTGGAAGGGGCCTCTAAAGGCCATCTAGTCCAATTTCCCTGCAATGAACAGGGACATGCACAGCTACATCAGGTTGCCCAGGGCCTTATCCAGCCTCACCTTGAAAGTCTCCAGGGATGGGGCATCAACCACATCACTGGGCAACCTGTTCCAGGGCCTCACCACCCTCAGTGTTAAAGACTTTTTCCTTACATCCAACCTAAATCTACCCTCTTTGAGCATTAAGCCATTTCCCCTTGTTCTATCACCACAGACCCTGCTAAAGAGTCTGTCCCCTTCTTTCCTGTGGCTCCCCTTTAGATAATGAAAGGTCAAGAATATCAAAGGAAAAGGGTTTGAATGGGAAGCAAAGACGGCTGGGCCCAAGAAGAACAGCCCAGGCTCTTAGGCCACATCCAGCAATCTGCCTCTTCAGCCTCCAAGCACATCTAGCTCATGCCTGGCTCTGACACAGGATCACACAGTGGTCCCAGAGAGCAGGAAAAGCAGAGCACTCAGTAGTACCCCAGCCCCACCATAGCCCCATGCCCAGCAAGGGCTCACCTTGCCAGCACCTGGCATCCTCAGTGATTCACAGTGATGCCCAGCTTTATTTTTTCTTCATTTTCTACATCGTAGACACCCCTCTTGTGACACCTGTGAGGCCAAGCAGAGATGCTCAGAGCATGGAGCAGCTGCCCCCACCACTCCTACATGCAGCCTTCCTGGGGACATGGCTCCAGCAGCACAGCCCCCTTCCACCCACCTGAACATCAGCAAGGCCGTGATGATGACAAGGCACAGTGAGGACAGGACCACTGCAACAACAGCAAGTGCTGTGGTGTGGTCATACGTGCTCGGAGGATGCTCTACAGGCAGCAAGAGGCCGTGGCATCTCTCTCCATGATATCCTGGCTGGCATCTGGGGAAAAAGAACAGATTTTAAGGATGGCAGTGGCCAAGCAGTGGGATGTTGGGCCCCTTACACCTAAGCACAAAGAAAGCTACCTCTGCTCAGCCCTGGCCAGCACCCTGCCCATTCTCCATGGACCCTACCGTGAGCTTTGAGGCCTGGTAGCACCACTGCCTCCTGGTACTGGAAAGTTCTGCTTCTTCTGCATCCCTACCCCAAGCATCACATGAAGACTCCTGGCAAGGCCAGTTCCATTCTCGGGGGACAGACAGTAGGGACACAGGAGAGCCCAGCAGGCTGCCATGGGCAGGTTCCTGGGGCATGCAGCAGTGGGCTGTGTGAGGCAGGCTGCAGCTTGAGGGAGGGGAAGGCCTAGGGCTCAGTGCTTCCCCTGGAGCAGGGTTTCCCCTGCTTTTAGCCAACAGGCAGGTGGGAGGTTGCTCACATACCAGAAATAACGATCCCCGTCAGAGCCATGGGGCAGCCACCCAAGCCCGCCCTGTGAGCCAAGGCATGCCAGCATGATCAGCTGAATGCACCCAGCACCACCAACGCCATGTAGAGCCAAGCAGCAATGCCAGCTCCTCCCTACATCCAGCTCTGCTGCCTGGGGCACAGCACTGAGGCCACTCTAACACCACTGCATGCCAACATTCCCACCCATGTAGTAGAGCTGAGCACCGTGCCCCAGCACCCCATCCAGCAGCATCCAGCCTCAGCCCCAGGATCTGCCAGAGGGAACAGACATTTAGAAGACCCTGTGACAGTGCTGGCACAGCTGGAGCCAGCTGTGAGCTCTGTTTTCTGAGAGCCAAGAGCAGTGGCCAGGCAAACAGCCACAATCTGACACCAGTCACAGACATGAGGCCTTGTTACAGAAGGGATGGAGCTGTTTTCCCTAAGGACAGTCCAGAGGTGGGCCACTGGGCTGATGCCAGCACCAAGGCTGGAATACCCCCACCATCTGCGTATCCCCAGATGTCCTCCTTTGGCCTCTGGAACCAAGGGGACACCTGCTAGGAAGGGGACGTGGCTGTCCCAGCCCCATGGGGCTGGTGCTGCAGCCTGCCTCACACTGGGACAGGAGCCCCAGCTGATCCTGGAGCTGTCCCAAAAGCCCTGTTGAAGGGCCCAGCAACAACTTCATGACAGCCTCCAGGCACAGAAATCTAAGTGGTTCACGGAGCTCCATGGGCCCTGATCCCCACAAACCGCCAGGCACGAGAGCTGCTGGGCACTGTAAGCCAGGGAGCTATTATCTTCCCCGGGCTCTGGGCTGGGTGGCTCAGGGGATTGATAGCAGAGAACAAAGCCTCTTATATCCGCCAGCTCAACCTCTGCCCACGTCAGCAGGGATCAGGCGCACACCCTTGGCCACTTCCTGAGGCAGCCATGCTGGATCCAGGTGCCCAGGCAGCAAACTATTTCTCCTCTCTGCTTGCCTCCTCTGATCCTTGATCACCACCTGCACCCCCATGGGGTGCAAGAGGGAATGTACAGACCCTTGCGCAGACACAGTCTCATCCCTCAGGGCCAGAGGACCATCAGCACATAGCTTTGGCAGAGAGTCCCCCAAGAAGCTGCCTCCATCCTGTCTGCCCCACAGTGCCACAGCAGCCAGATGTTCAGTGACCTCTCTGGGCCCAACTACAGCTGAAGGGAAGTCAACATCATAGAATCATAGAATGGCCTGAGTTGAACAGGACCTTAAAATCATCAAGTTTCAACCCCCCTGCTGAGTGCAGGGTCACCAACCACTAGACCAGGCTGCCCAGAGCCACGTCCAGCCTGGACATCCAGGCACCTTCCAGCACCTTGCCCCTACAGTGAGTTCAATTCCTCCAAATCCCACAGCCACAGCCTCTGCTGAGCTCAGCCAGAGCTCACAGAGCTGACACCATGCAGGCAGGGGGTGCTGGAGCCTCTGCCCTAAGGCTGGATGGATTTTGGCAAGAGCCAAATTTGTCTGAAGGAGCAAATCCAGGCCAAAGTTTCTCAGTGCTCTTCAAGCTGCACAGTGTGCAGAGAGGACACGGAGTCAGAGAAATCCCTGCACGAATGGGGAATGAGCACTAAAAATATCCCCTACGCTCTTCCTTTGCGCTGCCTGGAGAATTCAAGGAACAATGACAAGGCTTCCCCGGCACGCAGCAGTCACTCACATGCAGGATGGAGCACCCAGTTCTCTGATGTATTTGCATTCACCATGAATGCAGAAATCCTTGTACTTCCGCAGGCATGGGTCCCTCTTTTTCCCCAGGCCTTTTCCTTTTCTTCTTTTATTCCCATTCCCCTTTTTCTTAGGAGTAACTGGGCCTTGAGGCTTTGACAAGAAGGCAACTGAAAAACAATTTCAAAAGGAGAAAAAAAATCGATCATCTCAATTTGTCATTTAAAGACGAAGGCAGAGCAGCACAGCCCCAGTGGCTGTGGCCAACTCAACCCTGGCATTTGCACAGCCTTTTGTTCTGTCTGCCCCCAAGCAGAGGTTTTTCCATTTTTCCAGATTTTCACAAATATCACGGCCTTTCTGATTCATACAAATAATTCTAAAGGAAATAAAGGAACAAGTAATCAAGAAACCAGGGTGAAAAACAGAGCTTTATACATCTCAAATGTTGCTATTATGCCCACCAGTTTCCACTGCACACAGAAGACTACTAATTGCACAGTTATCTGGCTTTTATTTCCCTGGTCTTTTGTAAGAATCCATTCATGGCCCCGAGGGATGCTCCTTCCTGTGGTTAAAAGGATGCTTGCATGCAGGACAAGAGCAGGATTAAATGAGTGAACCCAGGTCAATTTTTGGTTTTGCAAAACCAAGCGGATGGCAAAGGAAGCATTCCCATGAATTGCAAAGGTATTCTTTAATTGCAGGGCAGAAGCTGGTGGGGTTTGGTCCGAGGCCAGCTCCCTGTCAGGCTGGTGGGAACCAGAGCACCGAGTTCCTTGCACACTCCCTGCAGACACAGGGCAAAACCATATTAGAATAATTTAAGATGAGCAGGTGCCAGAATTAAGCCCCTCACTCAGCCTCGCAGGATTCCGACAGCAGAGGACACTCGCTGCTTGGACAGGGACTGCACAGCTCTCCCTGACCACAGCACTCGGTAACTGCAGCAACACTGTGGGAACACAAGCTGAGCCCTGCACTAGCTGGGGAGGGGACACAGGGGAGCAGGCAGCACATCGAACCTGGCTGGTTCCAGACTTCTACCCAGCAGCTCCCTTGTACAGCGAGCCCTCAGCAAGCTCCTCCTCCCCACGTGTGAACCTCTCGTGCTGCGGAACTCCATCTGCACGTCTAGGAAGTCGTTTCGCAACTTCAACATCCTTCAAGGATGAAGAAGGAAACTGATACACCAGGAAACTGGGGCTTGGAGAAACCCCCAAGCACAGGTGAGGTACCAGGCTGCAGGCAGCTTTTCTGGGGCAAGGGCTGTGCCCTCACCTTGCTCCCTCACCCCCAGGCACCCCACTGAGGGCCTCTGCTGTCATCACCCCCATCCCAGGGCTCTGCCTCGTGTTGGAAGTCAGAGGTGGGAAAACTGTCCCAGCCCAGGCAGGTAGGGGGATGCCAACAGCATCCTTGGTGCTCTGGGTCCTGGGGGGCTGCAGCACGGGGAGGAAGGCAGCTTCAACACAGGGTAGACTTATTTGTCCGTAGCTCAATTCGAGGCATTGAGGGAGCATTCCGCAAGGCCGCAGACTACTGCTGCCCCCTGTGCCACCAGCCCGAGCCCGCTGGGACGCATGGAAGAGACCACCTCGCCCCACCCCCTACCACCACACCGCCCGCCAAGCGGGGAGTCCCGCAGCGCTTCCCAGGGCCGGGTCTCCTTCGGGAGGGGCTCAGCTCGAGCAGAGCGGGGGCTGAGCCACTCTCAGCAGAGAGCAGAGAGCTGACAAGGAGGGAACAGGAGGGAGGGAGGCGAGAGCGACCCACACGGGGCTGAGAGCGCTCTGCCAGGTGCCGGGTTACCGAGCACGCCACGAGCGGAGGGCCGGGCAGGTGCAGGTCCCCTCATTCTCACGCAGCCCCTGGGACGCCCCCAACTCCCAACCCAAGGAAGAGGAGCCAAGCGCGACAGCGCGGAGCGCTCTACAGCGGGGCGGTGTCCCCGGCCGGGACTTGCCGCTGACGAGCCCCGGGCATAAAAAGCAGCCGCGCGTGGGCGGTGGTGAGTCACGGCGGTCGCCCCGCCGCCGGGGTCGCGCTCGGGAAAGAGGCTCCTGTCCGCCACCAGCCCGGGGCTGCCTCGGCACGGCTCTCCCCTCCCGGGCCGAGCTCGGGCTGCCGCTCGCCTCACCCGGGAGCGCTCCAGACCTCCGGCGCAAAGCGAAGGGGCGCCGGCGCCCAACGCGCGGCCCCGAGTGACCCCACGGCGCTCCGCAGCCGCCGCCGCCGCCGCCTTGAGCCCCTCCCACCCTACGAGTTCCCCGCTCCGGCCAAGGCCCCGCCGCCACGTCCCAGCCCCACCGGCAGCTCCGCCGGGTCCCCCTGGGTTTCTCCTCGACCAAAGTCCCGTCCCCACTCCACCCCCCAACCCCCCTCCCCGCTCCACTCAGGGGCTGCTCCGGACCCCCCTCCCGCTCCCGCCGCCCGCACGTACCTCTCGGCAGCTCGCTGAGCGCGTCCCCCGAGGCCGCTCTGCCGCCCTCCTCCTCCGCGGTGCCCACCAGCAGTGGGGCCGTGGCCGGGTCTGGCACCACGCCGCCGCCCTCGTGCAGCAGCACCTCGTTGTGAAGCACCCCGACGTGCGGACCGTCGCGGCCGAACCCGCCTGTTGCCGCCGCACACACTGAGGGGAGCGAGGTGCGGTGAGACGGGTGAGATGAGACCGAACGCATCGCACCCCTCGCCCGCTCCCGGAACCCCCCGAAACCGAACCCCCAGCTCCGCACCTGCCACTAGCAAAGCGTGGATCAGCACCGCCCGCCCGTCCATGGCCGGGCACAGCGTCCCAGCAGCCGCTCCGCTCCGCAGCGACTCTCGGCCCCCACGGCCCCGCCGCGGGTAGAAGGCGGCGGGGCGGAGCTGGGCGGGACTGGGGGCCGTCCCTCCCCCGCGAAGGGCTTCCTCGGGTATTCACGGGGCCGCCTCCGTCGGGGTACGAACGCTGCGGTGCGAGGAGCAGCAGGATGCTCTCTGGAGCCTGGTGCTAGAGCGGAAAGCGGTTTGGGGAGGAGCGGGGCTCGGCTAAGCACCGCCAGCGAGGTGTTGGAAGCAGAGCTCACCGGCTCGGAGCTGAAACCTCCTCCTTGGTACTGGCACTGGGGCTGGCACCCACTGGAAAACTAGCAATAGGACAAGAGGTGAAAGCCTCGTGTTGCACCAGGGAACGTTCAGGTTGGATATTAGGAAACGCTTCTGCGCAGAGAGTGGTGACGCATTGGAGCAGACTGCCCAGGGTGGTGGTGCAGTCACCGTCCCTGTAGGTGTTCCAGGAATGTGGAGATGTGTCACTGAGGAACATGGTTAGTGGGCACAGTAGGGACTGGTCAATGGTTGAACTTGGTGATCTTAGTGGTCTTTTCCAACCCTCATGATTCTATGATTCAGCCATGTGAATCTTGCCCTGTTACCACTCAGTGTTGATGGGAGACAGCTCAGCATGGCAGCCTGCAGAGGTAGTGGAGGTCCTTTTTGTCAGAGGACATAACTGCAGAGTATGCGAAGGGCCATGGAGAGGCTGAAGGGGCTGGAGAACCTCTTTATGGGACAGGCTGAGGGAGCTGCAGTGTTCTGCCTGGAGGAGACCCAGGGGAGACCTTATCAGTGCCCATAAATACTTGAAGGCAGAACACGTAGAGGACAGAGCCAGGCTCCTCTCAGTGTGCCCAGTGCCAGAACAGGAGGTGAAGAGCACACACTGCAGCACAGGCGGCTGCCTCTGAACGTCAGGCAACACTGCTGTGCTGTGTGGGTGGCAGAGTGCAGGCACAGGGACCAGAGATGCTGTGGGGTCTCCTCCTGAGAGATCTCTGAAGTCATGCATGTGGCTCTGCTGGGACAGGGCTGGGCCAGATGGACCCAGACATCCCCACCAGCCTCAGCCACATGTGACTCCGTGATAAGACCTCGAGCCACCTCTGTGCCTGGATGGCGAGGCCATTAACCAGGTTGACTTGGGGCTTCCCCTTGGAATGTTGCACATCAGCAGGTCGTCCTGGCTGCTGGCCCCATTGCTCCAGCAGTCTGCGTCCTCTACCACGCTGGGAACCGCTTTGGGTTGTGTTGTGTTTGGCCTTATTTTCATCCCAGGTGACAGGCCAGAAAACACTGGTGATGCCAAACATTGGGCAAGTGCAATGGCCAGGCATTGTTCCAAGTTGCATTTGGCATGGCTGCCTGCCCTGCATTGTTCCTGGTGGTAGCTCAAATTCCCAGGCCCCAAACCCTGATTCCAGTTTCGGTTCCACACAGCACAGCAGCGATGTGATTAAATATTCCTGTGATTGTTGTTGTTGTCTCCAAGGAATACTGCTGGATTTGGTAACCCTCCACTCACACCCTCTGCTTTGCCCAGACCTGATTTTTGCAATTGTTTGCTGGATGGTTTTCCTTCCAGCTCCTCCGGTCATCATCAGCCTTTAAGAATTTGGATCAGAGGCAACACAGGCGAGGTGAGTGTGTCACCACACGGCAGCTCCTGCCTCACTGACCTGCGATGTGCCAGCACCTCCGGCATCCCTGTGCATTCCTCCCCAGGCACGTCCCTGCCTCAGGAAGGGATTTTCTCCCCTGCTCGTTCCCTGCCACCAAAGTCCTCTAGCAAAACCTTGTGCAGCTGAGGTGCACAGGAGGAGGTGCATTTGCATTACCTGGCAGAGTGCAAAGGCGGTGCTGAGGTCAGCAGAGGTGCTGCTGTGCCCTGGAAGAACCTCTCACTCCAGGCAGCCCACGTAGCCCAATGGGGCAAGAGCTGGGCCTGGCAGGGCCAGGGTGCTCCCAGGTGCTATTCCTGGCCCTGGGCCGATTCCAGTGCCTTTGCAAACACTTTCCCCCCTGCCCTGTTCTTTCAACCGCTCTTTATCCATTGTGTGAAAGACAGAGGGAAATGGCTGAAAAAACTGGCTGTTCTGGAGGAACCACAGCAGCAGCCAAACTCGAAGATACATCAAATACATTGAGAAAACACTCTGGGAAAGATAAAGAAGTTTACAATTCCCTTTCAGCTCCTTGCAGCTCCGTATTGATCACCAGCAAATCTAGGGGCAAAACCACTTCTACTGCATTCCCATGCTTCCACTTCCCTGGGGCTGCTCTGGGAAGGCCCGGACGAGGCAGGCACCGTGCTGGGAGCAGCCGCCCATCCAGGTGGCCCCACAGCCCTGCTGGCAGGTGTACACTGCCCAGCTGCGCACCCCGGCACACTCTTTAGGAAAACGCCGTTATTGCAGAGCAAACAGTGCGGCTGTGTGCAGAGCGCAGCTAGGGTGCCAAAGGCCTCCGGACGACTCGGGTGCCAGAGTCCAGCCCCGAGGACAGTGCTCCGCTCCCCGGGATGTGGTAGCCGAGCCGTGGCAGACGGAGAAAAGGGAGAAAAGGGCCAGCGCTAAAGCGAGGGCAAAGTGAGGACTGACAGACGGGGTCGCGGCACACAGCAGGCAGGGTAGGACGGCTGCATAGGGATCCCGGCGGAGCGGGGGGCGGAGCGGCGCTCCGAGAGCGGAACGGCTGCCCCCGGGCCACTCGTTCCCAGCTCCTGCCGCGCCCAGGAGCGCCCCGCGGAGCCCGGGACCCGCCGGCAGCCCACTCCCCCCGGGCTCCCTCCTGCGGTCTCCCGCGGCCATGGCAGCCTTCAGCTCCGCTGCCTCCGCCCGACTCCTCCCGGCAGCTCCAGGGCATGGTCTGAGCACCAAGGATACCGAGGTGCCCGTGCCAGCTGTGCCCCCGCAGTGCCGTGCGCCGCTTCCTTCTCCGTGCCTGTGGCAGGCAGGATCCTGGTGGGGTGGCCCCATTCAGCACCTGCTGGTTGCTGGGGGCTGGGAGGAGCGGTTGGATGCAGGCACAGGACAGGACAGGGCCGTGGCACAGTTCTGGCTGTAGCCTTGGGATAACAGGGTTGATGGGGAGGGGTCTCATCCCATTGGGGTGGGACGGGGTGCCTCATGGAGAAGTGGGCTGACCTTTCACAGCAACCTGGGGAAAGCAGAGGGAAGGCTGAGCAGCGCATAGAATCGCAGAAGCATTAGTGTTGTAAAAGACCTCTGAGGTCACCAAGTCCAACCGTCAGCCCATCCCCACCATGCCCACTAACCATGTTCCCAGTGCCATGTCTACGTATTTCTGGGACACCTCCACGGTCGGTGACTCCACTACCCCCCTGGGCAGCCTGTCCCAATGCATTATCACTCTTTCAGAGAAGAAATGTTTCCTAACACACAACCTGCCCCGCACAAGGTGAGGCCATCACCTCTCATCCTGTCACAGTTATCTGGGAGCAGAGGCCAGCCCCCACCTCACTACAACCTCCTATCAGGGAGCTGCTAGGAGCAATGAGGTCTCCCCTGAGCCTCCTCCAGACTGAGCAATTCTGGCAACCTCAGTCACTGCCCGCAGGACTTGTACTCCACATGTGAGAGGAGCTCCTGTCCCTGCCCAGCACATAGGACCTGGCACATCCCAGGGCCTAGTGGGGACCAGAGCCGCCTCCCAGCCTTACTCTCAGCTCCAAGCCCTTTGAGCCTGAGCTGCAGTTTCTGCAAAGCAGATCTCAGCACACTTCAATCCAGTGTGTTCCCCTTTTGCACAAGGGCCAAAGTGTATGACCACCCGTGCTGCCCTGAAACATGATGTCTGCCACACTGGTGCCTGGCCCCGTGCCAGGCTGCTCCCATCACTGGCTCCTGAGCAGGCTGACTGGCTGGTTCCAGTACAAGCAGCCTGTGTTTGCTGGCGTGTTTGTGCTACGTGTTGTGGTATTTGCACTCTATACAATGAGGCTGTTTGTTTGCAAAGAGTGAAGGTAGCAAAGCCTGGCGGCAATGCACTCCGTGCAAGCAGGGCCACGTGTTGTGGCAACATCATGCACTCATCTCCATCCCGCTTGGCGTGGCGGCGTGGGCATCACTTGGTGCTCCCAGCCCTTCTCTGGGCTGGGGCCACTCCAGCTTCCAGCTGCAGGCTTCCGGTGGGGTGGGAGTGGCAGTCTGAGGGTGTCCTTGCTGCCCTGGGAATGCGGGCTGTCTCCTGCTGGCCCCTCCTGCCCCACTCCAGATTCCCTCAGCGTTGACACATCCCTCCCAGTCACACATCCCCACAGCCCAGTGAAAGCAAGCAGGGACACTGTGCCACGTCCCCCTGCCTCAGCACTGCTGCCACAGGGCCATGCACTTCCCATCCCATGCACTGACCCTGCCATCAGAGATTTGCTCTTGGCCTTACCATGAGCTCTCCAAAGTCCTATGAGGTTTGAGAGGACTCAGAGCCACATTGCTTCTTCCCAGAGCACAGGTGCAAGTTGTTGCTGGCCTCAGGGACAGGTGTGGGTGCTGGGGTGTGACATTTAGCTGGGAGAGTCAGACCTCATCCTCTCTGTCATCATCACAGAGTGAACGCAGCAGCTGTCTGGATCATGCTCATGTCCTCTGCAGTGAGCCAGGTGGGTAGCAATGGACTGTGCCACCCACTAGGCCAGGTCTGATGCAGTTGGTGGCAGAGCTGGGATCCCCCAGCCTCTTGCCCAGGTGGGCAGCTGGGGCAGCAGGAGCCACTGACACCAAGGCCTTCAGGGCTGGCCACTGTGTTTTGATAACACTGTTTGGGGTTTGGCTCCTGGCTGTTGGTCTGCGGCCAGTTTGAACTTGCTCACAACTTTTATAAGAGTGTGACGAGTGAGACGCCACGAGTGCTGCAGAAGGCAAGTGCCCAGCAGTGCATGTGGCTCGTGGCTGCTTCACACAAGGAGAGCTGAAGCGCCTGGGCCAGCTGGCATGGCTCCAGCTCTGCAGCCTGAGCAGAGGGACTCTGCAACCAGCAGCTCCGAGCTCCTCCACACAGTGATCGGCCGTAGCATCTTCTCATCGAGCATCTCCGCAGCAGCTGAGCGCATCAGTGCCATCCTGCAGCAGGAAGAGGCGGGGGACCGAAAGTGCCCACTGCTGTTCGTCCAGCTCAACGAGCTGCTCAGCACTGCGGCAGGCCTGGCGTGGAGAGAGACGGCTAGGTAGGCAGTGGGCAGTGGGCAGGGTCTGGCAGCACACCGGGAGCATGGGGGAAGGCTGTAAGTGTCCTGCCTTGGAGGGAGCCCCAGGAGTGCCCTACCCTGGTGAAGTGCTCGGTTTGCTCGGCCACCTCCAGTGTCCGCACTGAGCCTTCCAGGAAACTCTTCTTCCTGATTTTGAGTGACTCATTTCATGTGAAATCTTCTGCCTTCTGTGAGGGTATGGTGTCAGGCTGGGTGCAAATGGTCACCCTGTCTTTGCATAGTATTCACGTAGTTCTGCTTCTGCATTCACTGCCTCTCCAAGTCTTCAGCAGCAAGCCAGTGGTGGGAGCACTTCATTGCCCGGCTGGGCAGAACTGAAAGCACTGCTCTGTGGGAAATGGGCAAAGAGGACGTCATGGGAGAACTGGGCAGAAGGATGCGGTCTGCAGGACATTTGCATTAGAGGTGAAACCTGGGTGCAGTGTGAGCAGTCAGCGGCGCTGGGCAGCTCTTTCTCAGGGCAGGGGATGCATTCTTCCCACAAACCACTGATGGGAAAGGAGGTGCACTGCTCACCTCAGAGAGCTGGGGCACAGCAGGTGTGAGAGGTCGTTGGCCATGATCCCAGTGCATGTACCTTGAAGCCCTGGGAGATTATTTGGTTTCTTTTTCAGAGCAAGCATGAGTGACCTGTAAAAAAAGGCTTGGCCAGGGGGCAGCACTCCTGGAGTGGAGCTGGGCTGCACTGGGAAGCAGAAGTGAAATCTGGAAATGGCTCAAATGTTCAGGGTAGCAGGAGTCAGAAGAAGCCGGGGGCAGAGCCGAGTGCCAGGAGGGCAGGTGGAGTGTGGGGAGGGTGATGGGATCTTGGGCGAGGGCACAGCAGAGCCAGACCCATTCCAGTTCTGGTGTGGGACAGGAGCATGGCTAGGAGGTGCCCCCTCACCATGGTGCCCCTGTGCAGCTCAGCAGGGATGCCTAAAGGAGACATGGAGACGTGTTGGCAGTCCCCACGCAGCAGTGGGCCTACCACAGAGGCCTGGGGGTCTGGAGCCACGTGCCTGCATGCTGAGGCTCTCCCAGCACCTGGCCCTCCTCTCCCAGTGCAGCTGCGCTCCAGGCCATGCCCCAAGGCCTGGCAGTGGGCTGCCCTGGACCCTGCCCTGAGGAGTGGCCAGCACTGCCCTGCGGGTGCCGCTGGACGTGCTCGTCCCATGCTGCACGCCAAAGGGACAAAGGGAAGCTCTGTGCCTGCTACTCTGCAAGGATTTGGCACGACCTGACCATGGCAAATGGCTCCAAATACTTCTCTTCTGACTGCCAGCAAGCACTGCTGGCTGTGGTGCTGGGTGGAATCCCTCTGGCCAGGGGAACAGAATGAGGTGTGGGGTGGCAGGGCCCCATGCCCACGCCAACCCTAGGGATCTGCGCTCCTGCTGCTGAGCACAGGACACCAGAGTAGATATTCCCTGCTCCTGACTGTGCTTCTCCCCTGGCAGGTGGATTAAGTTTGAAGAGAAGGTGGAAGACGGAGGGGAGCGCTGGAGCACGCCCCATGTCCCAGCACTATCCCTGCACAGCCTCTTTGAGCTGAGGACATGCCTACAGGAGGGGATAGTGCTGCTGGATCTGAGTGCCCACAGTTTCAAGGAAATAATCGGTACGTGAGGAATGCAAAGAAATGGGACAGGAGCCAGGCCACCAGGAGATCCCTAGACAAAGCAGTGACGGTACCTGGATCCTCAAGCAAAGGGGGCTTTCCTCCAGCAGAGCCCCATGGCTAGGCAGAGCTAGGACTCAGTGCTCCCCTGTGTTGCAGAAAAAGCACTCTCCGTGCAGCCTGAGGTATGGGAGCCTGATCTGCAGGACTGCCTGGCAGCCCTGCTGCTCCAACAGCCGCTCCACCGAACCACTGTGACTCCGCTGCGTGTGCTCACAGAGCTCAGCCTTGCTCCTTGCAGAGGTACACCTGGCACTATGGTGGGGGCTGGCGTGCTGCTGCTGCCTCTGGGACATATACCACACTGACCTTTTGCTTGTGCATGTATTTTGCTGCTTGTTCTGTTTCTTTGCAGGGAAGGCCAAATCCTACCCTGAGCCCAGAACCCAGCTCTCAGAAATGCCTCTGAAGGAGCAGGTAGGGTGGGAGGGGCTGGGCAGATGGATCGTGTCTCTGTTGGAGAAACAATTTTTCCAAGAAATGCATCAGTTTCTTGGTATTAGTCCCTAAGTGAGCTGAAAAGCACTGCCCAGAGATGGCACAGAAAGGCTTTACAGGTCAGGACCTGTGTCTGTCACTGCAGGACGCAGCCTCCCTGACATGTTCTCTGTGCGGGAGGCAGAGAGCCTCCAGGTCACGGCCTAGAGGAGGCGGGCTGGGGACAGTCAGTGGTGAGGCTGGAAGCTGGAGCTTGGTCTCAGTCGGCCGTCCCACATAGACCTGACTTTTCATGTCCTTTCAGCTGAGAAATCGATTTAAGAAGAAGCTCCTGCCAGGGTCTGAAGTAGCCAACGTTATGGTTGGGGAAGTCAACTTCCTGAAGAAGCCATTTCCCGTCTTCATTCGCTTAAGAGAGGCTGTGACCCTTGGCTCACTGACCGAAGTTGCCCTACCCAGCAGGTAACCAGAGTGCATCCAGTGGCCCTGTAGCCCACTCTGCTGTCAGTATCCCTGCTGCCTCCTGCATCCCCTAAGCTCTGTGCCTTGGAGCACAGAACAGCCATGTGGGCCCAGCACCAGTGGACAGACCTTACCTGGTAAAAGCAAAGGAGAAGACACCCAAAGCATCTGGCAGCATACTGCCTGCCCTCAAAAGGAGCTCCCCGGGAGAAGTTGCTGGTACTGTGATGTTCATGGGTTGCTGTCTTGTCTGCAGGTTTCTTTTCATTCTGCTGGGCCCCCAAGCCAAAGCGAAAGCCTACCATGAGATTGGAAGGGCTATGGCCACACTGCTGACAGATGAGGTGAGCCTAACACAGCAGCTGTCCTGAGCACACAGCAGCAGAATGGGGCCTGAGCTGAGGATACTGAGGTTGCAGCAGAGGAGGCAGAGGACAGGGTGGGCTGGCAGCCTCCCTGGCCCAGGATTAGAAAACAAAGAATTTGGGTGGGTATAGGGTCTAACCACATCCATTGCAATGAACTGCATGCGTGCCTTCCTCAGGGATGTCTACAGACTGGCTCTGATTAGCTGAATGCAGGGGTTTGTGGCTAATCCGCTGCATCTCACCACAGCTCTTCCAAAGGGTTGCCCGGCAGGCTAAGCACCAAGAAGACCTCATTGCAGGGATTGATGAGTTTCTGGATGAGCTGACTGTGCTTCCTCCTGGGAAGTGGGACCCCAGTGACCGAATTTCTCCACCAAGCCTCCTGTTGTCCCCGAACAAGAGGTATCCTGTGGAGTGGACACCCACAGCCTTTGCTGGCTCCTGTGGAGGGTCCCAGCTGGAGACCTCTTCTGCAAGCCTGTGATGCTGAAATCATAGAATCATAGAATGGTTTGGGTTGGAAGGGACTTTTAGGAAATCTGGGTCTCAATGAGGATGAAGCTATCTAGGAACCAGCCTTTGTCAAAGAAGTATTCCTGGCCAAGCCTCTTTGCAGCTCCAGCTGATGCAGACCACAACTATGGTCCCTGGTGCTGTTGGTTCTGCAGTTCCACTTGGCTCTTGCCAGTGAGGGAGTGGCAAAACCATCCCATGCAGTGTTCAAGCAAGAGCTGCTGGGAATGTGGGGCCTCAGCACCTTCCAGCAGGATGCCTCCTGCTCTGCCCAGCTCCTCTTCCATATCTGGTCTGTGTAGGGTTGGTTCAGGGGCTGGCCTGCCAGCTGGTGAAGGAGACTTCTTGTCCTCCTCCCACTCCCCCTCATTGCCAGGGAATACACAAGTTCCCTCCAGCCCTGTCCCCTTTCCATCCTCACTGTCCCCTGATAGCGTCTTCTTGATGCATCAATGTCCTGAGGGCTCTGGTCTGCAGCCCACCTGCTCAGGCTCCCCTGGCTCTGCCTTAGGGTCTCCGTGCACCTGCGGGAGTGGAAATCTCACTGCAATGGGAACACAACAGCTGCCAAGGACAGGCCCAGCCCGGCGCACCTGCATACCAGTGAGGAGCTGGAGAGGACAGGAAGGTCAGTGCATGCAGATGGGCGATGAAGTGGGGTGAGGCCTTGCCTTCTACATCAGTCCTTGCTCCACTGGGCAGATCGCTGCTGCCAGGGCCACCGCCTCCAACCAGCACTGGCCAGTGATTCCAAGGGGAGGACTCTCTGCTCTCTGGTGGTGGCCATGGCCAGCTGGAGGGTGCTCAGAGCCCTGCTGCCTCTTCTCCTCTCTGGGCTGCTGCAGGCTCTTTGGCGGGCTGCTCAGAGACATCCGAAGGAAGGCACGTTGGTACCGCAGTGATTTCTCTGATGCCATGCACATCCAGTGCCTGTCAGCAGTTCTCTACATCTACCTGGCAACGGTCACCAATGCCATTACCTTTGGGGGCATGCTGGGGGATGCAACAGCCAACATGCAGGTCAGTGTGCCTTGGGGCACCAAGTTGGTTATGGGTTGTGCTCCAGGGCAGTGGGGTATGTGGGGTTTGCCAGCACTCCTCAGGGCAAGGCTGCCCGGGGAGTGCCACATGGAGCTCCCTGCTCATGCACTGCTCACCCAGGCTGCAGGGCCTCCTGCAGCACTGCTCTCCATTGGCACCCCCAGAGCACTGGCTGGGCCTGAGCAACGGTAGTGCTGAAACCCTTCCCAGCTGTCCAGGGCACCAGTGCCAAGCCAGGATGCCACATGCCCTGTGTCCCCTCCCTCTTGCCTGTGGGGCTGTCACCCCAGCATCTGCCCTTCTGCTGGCTTCATCAGGCTGACAGCACCTGAGTGCTGTCCCCCTGGTACACTTGGTCCTGGCATACCATCCCTCTGTGTTGCAGGGCGTGCTAGAGAGCTTCCTGGGCACTGCCCTTGCTGGCTCCATCTTCTGCCTCTTCTCTGGCCAGCCACTGACCATCCTGAGCAGCACTGGCCCAGTTCTGGTCTTCGAGCGCCTCCTCTTCTCCTTCAGCGAGTAAGAACTGTGTGGGGGCATCTCCTCAAGTGGCAGCCCCCAGCTGCTCTGTCCCTGAGCTTGGCACGGGCTGCCTTCACATGGCTGAGTGCCATAGTGAGGGTCTGGGCTACTCTCCCCACTAGGGACTATGGTCTGGACTACCTGGAGTTCCGTCTTTGGATTGGGCTCTGGGTGGCCTTTTTTGGCTTGGTTTTGGTGGCCACTGAAGCAAGTCACCTGGTGCAGTACTTCACCCGCTTCACTGAGGAAGGCTTCTGTGCCCTCATCAGCCTGATCTTCATCTATGACTCTCTAAAGAAGATGCTGAGTCTGACAGAAGCCTTCCCCATCAACTGGCACTACCGGGCTGACGATGTGACCTTGTACAGCTGCACCTGCAACTTGTCTGGCCCAGGTGAGTGCAAGCTGCCTGCCACAGCTCCTGCCCACACACTCAGCATGGCCCCTGGGTAGAGTCCCTGCACAATGCTGGCGGGCAGAGCTCCGGACCATGCTCGTGGGGCTGTGCCTTACCAGGGACAGAGCCCCAGCATGGCAGCCTTGGCGTTGCCTGCTGTGCATTGGCCTCCACACCTCTCTCAGAGTGGCACGGGGAGATGGAGGATACAGGCATGGCAGGAGGTGGTGTCCCAGGCACCACAGGTGCTAAGTGTGGCCCCAAGGAGCACCGCAGTCCCCAAGAAGGATGAGGGATGTCTAGCTCAAGGATGCCTCACAGCCAGAGGGGAGAGACTACTCAATCCCACCTTGCCTGCCCAGCCATATTGGCACCTGGTGCTCCCTTATGGCCCTGAGCATCCCCACGCCTTGCTTAGGTGCAGGCATAAGAGTGAACAGTCAGATGCATGGAAATGTCACCTCGTCCTGCCCCTGCACTGGTCTGAGCCAGACCTTTCCCAGTGGGATGCAGGAACTACCTTCCTGTCACTGATGACAGCCCATTGGCATGGCCTCTGCCCCACACCAGGGACTCCTGCCTAGCCCCTTTTGCTGCAGGGCTGGTGTCAGGACAGGGGCACCATCTGTATTCCTGGTCACCTGGTATGTAGTGGCCTTAAGAGCATAGCCCAGCTCCCAGCATCTGGTGCAGGCATCCAGTCTGCCTCTAGTGTCCACAAGTGTACTCTGTCCCCTGCCTGCGACCCCAGGTCAGGCTGCTCCCAACAGCTTTTCCCTTTTTTGGGACTGGCACTGCCTGTCCCCCTTTGCTCCCCTCCCTCCGCCTTCTGGTTCAGGCAGGGACAGAGACCTGCAGCATCCTGGGGCTGTGCTCCTGGTGCCTCAGCAGTGCTGGGAGTGGGGCAAGCTGCAGTTCAGCTCCTGCAGCCTGGGGCCAGGGGGTGTGGAGCACTGGAACTGGGGAGTTCAGCAGACCATGCAGCACCTCAACATACTTTCTTTCTAGTCTATAATCTGGTCTATAATTCAGAGGGTGTTTTACAGGGTCTGAATGAGATGTGTCTCTGTTTTCATGGTGATCACCAACTCTCCAGGATCACTGTGGCAGTGGAGCCATGGCACTGTACACCTGAAACACCAGTGCTAGGCAGAGCTTGGTGCTGCTGTTGACTGTTAGTGTGCTGGTGATTCAGCCAAGCCCTTTCCAAGCCTTTACAATGCCAAAGACACAACTTAGGGCTGGAAAATATAACCCTGAAGATCTGAAGTTTGGCCCGCTTCAGGACAGCTGGAAATGGGCTGTGGGAAGAGCTGATGGAGGACTATTTTAACATAGCAGTGAGAAGACAACAAAACCATGAAGGATGTGAGGAAGCCTTGCAAGGTCTGCAGGGGCTGGGCCAGGGATGCATCCTAGAAACCTTGACTCTCTTGCTCCCAGGCATCAGCCCTGGCCTGGTGCTGCCCAGAGCATCCAGCTGCAGGCCACGCTCTCTCACTGCCCAGTGTCATTCCCATGCCTCAGGAGTCCCACATGGCCCCACTTGGGTATCCAAGCCAGCTCAGGACTCCTGGGAATATTTTGGGGACAGGGTACTGGCTGCTTGGTGCCAAGCTCTGTAGCCCCATTGCTCCTGGGGCACTGACTCCCTCCATTGCCTTGCAGGCCACCTCTCAGAAGGCAACAACACGCTGTCTCCTCCACCTACAGCCCTGCAGCAGGTACGGATCCTTCTCCTGGGAGGGGACACAGAGCACCAGGCTGCCCACACTGGCCCTTTGGCTCCAGTGCCACATCCCTGGCTCATTTCCTCACTTTCAACCTGCCCACACCCCCACAGCCTCCTGCAGCCTCAGCAGCACTGAGCAAGGCCCAGTGCCTGGGCCAAGGAGGCCACCTCCTGGGGACCAGCTGCCAGTATGTGCCTGACATAGCCCTTCTGTCCTTCCTCCTCTATGGAGGCACCTTCCTCTGCTGCACCATGCTCAAGCACTTCAAGAGCAGCCGCTACTTCCCCATGGGGGTGAGTGCCCACCAGCCGCCTGGCTGGGGCTGGCCCTGGGGTGCTTCTGGGGCTGTGCAGATGGTCCCTCTGCCACAGCTGCCTGGGAATGGTCCCTGGCCAGCATGGTTGAAAGCCTCTCTGTCTGTGGCATTGCAGCTTCGGAAGCTGGTGAGTGACTTCTCCATCATCCTGGCCATCCTCATCTTCTGTGCCATTGATGCGGCCCTTGGCCTGGAGACCCCCAAGCTCCTGGTTCCCAGCGAGCTGAAGGTGACAAACAGATGGGGGACCAGGGGCACTTCCAAAGAGCAGCTGGCTCAGCAGTGAGCGTCACATTGGTTGCGTGGCTGGGCTGAGCCATCAGGGCAGGGGCTGCTGTGGCTCATGTGAGGCCTCAAGCGCAGCCTGGAGGAAGGAGGATTTGTAGGAGAACAGAGCCTTTGTTTGAACTTGCCTGCTCTTGGCCAGCCTGGGCACATCCCACACATGCTATGGGTGTGTGAGGGCTCGCCCTTGCCAGCAGGAGGCTGCCAGTTCATCTTCCCAGCTTGTGAACTGTCTCCAGCATTGTCTCACCCATCATGGAGGTCTTGGAGAAGAGAGGAGACAGTGGGCTCCATGGCAGAGCTGGTATCTGCCCTACATACTTCCAGCCCAGCCAGACTCAGTGCAACACGAGGGCTGGCCAGCGCTGCAAGCACTGACATGCCAAGCTTACTCAGGCTAGGTGACAAGCCTGGTGATGCTCAGCACTGTAGGATTTACTGTGCAGTGCCTCTGGGAGTTTGCCTCCCCACCTCTCCCCACAAACAGGCTGACTGTGCCTGGTGCCCCAGCCGGCCTCCCCCAAATCCCACTGTGCTGCCAGACTGGTGTGCCCTGGCTGGACATTGCAAGCTTTGCTGGTGAGCAGGCCTGCATCCTCTGGAGAAGCTGCTCCACACCGCTGCTATATTTGCCATTGATGTGGTCTGGGTGGAAATGCACGGTGGACTTGCTGGCATGACCGTCCTGCAGCCCTTCAGCCCTATACTGCTGCCCTGTTGCATACAAGGGGTTGAGCCGCAGACAGTCCTGTGGTCTGTAAATAGCCTGACCTTGTCCTGCACATGCAGGGCAGCCTTACACTACAGCTCATGCTGGAGCAGGAGTTGTGAGCTCAAGCCTGGACTTGGGCTCCCCACCCTGGGTGTGGAGAGGGATTGGCAGAGCTAAGGATCAGGCTCTGCTTCTTCCATGAACCGGGCTGTAGTCCAGGTGTGCTTGGGCTCTGCAATATCCCCTCTACCACCCATGGCTCAAATGCTGCCCCTGCAACTCACCCAGGAGGGCACGTGCTCTTCTAGGTGTGCCCAGCTCCCAGAACCAGCTCACAGTGCCCATGTATAAGCCCTGCTGCAGTGGGTAGCTGTAAGTCCTTGCAGGCAGCTGGATGAGTCACGCTCCCAAGGAAGGATCATCCAAGGGCATCCATGGTGATCCAGCTTCTGTGCCCACGGGCTGGTCCCTTCACCCTGCTGTGCTGCAGGCCCTGTAGCCCATGTTGGCTGGCATGACACTTCTGCCTTCTGCAGCCCACGAATCCCATGAGGGGCTGGATTGTCTTCCCCTTCGGAGCCAACCCCTGGTGGATCTGTCTGGCATCTGTGGTCCCTGCCATCCTCGTCACCATCCTCATTTTCATGGACCAGCAGATCACAGCTGTCATTCTTAACCGCAAGGAGTATAAACTGCAGGTGAGCAGGGCCCAGGGGTTGAGGGGTGCTGGCAGGGTGCTGGCTGCAGACAGGGAGCTCTACCTTGTGTGTGAGCCCTGGCCTGGGCCAGGCTGGGCAGCCAGGAGAGAGCTGGCATTGGCAGTGCCAATGTCTTCGTGTGTTGGCTTCTGCAGAGGCTCAGCCCTTGCCAGGCAGGAGGCAGTGGGACTTGCTGTGTTGGGGGTGTCAGCCTTCCCACCAGCTCTAGGGGTGCCCCTGAGCCTCTCCCTCTGTGGGCATCCCCCTCATGCCTCCATCACCCACTGCAGGAGGGACTGTGGGTAGGGCTTGGTGGGAGACAGCTGGCACAGGACATTGCTGGAACAAGACAGCTGCAGGCTGTGGACATCCTCAGGGCTGGGCAACATCATGGCTGATCACCAAGGGAGTGCAAATATCAGGCTGTAGGCTGGGCCTTGGGCATTTTTGACTCCATCTGAAGGTTTATAATGTTTACAAATGCCCTCAGTTACAGGCAGGACCTGGCAGGGCTCCTGCCACACGTCTGCCCAGGACATATGGCTCATCCTGTCACTGTGAGCTCTGGGGCACAGATGTGGCTCCACAGGGCTGAGGAATAATGCTTATGGCAGAGTCAGGCAAGATGCCACTCTCTGGCCTTGCCACGCAGCTCATCCCTGGTGTCCTACAACATCCACCACCTGCCCTGATGGTCAGCAGTAGCCCAGGGCCTGCTGTCCTCTGGGACAGCGTCCTGATCTCATTATGCTGAGAGAGCCCCCCAGAGCTGCCACAGCCCACAGCTCACTCCTGGCCTCAATGCCTCCCTCATTGCAGAAAGGGGCAGGCTTTCACCTGGACTTCCTCTGCGTCTCACTCCTGATGATCGTCACCTCTGTGATGGGCCTCCCCTGGTATGTGTCGGCCACTGTCATCTCCCTGGCACACATGGAGAGCCTCAGGAAGGAGAGCACTGCCTCGGCTCCAGGCGAGCAGCCCGAGTTCCTGGGCATCAGGTATGGACTGAGCTCTGGTGCACTGTGAGCTGCTCCCCATCCAGGCTGGAGCCCCCACTCTGGGGGCCTCCTGCACCCCTCCTGCCCACAGCAGTGGCATCAGGGGACAAGTGCTGCCCATGCAAGCTGATGGGGTCTGTGGGTGCCTGGGAGAGCCTGGATACTCCTGCAATTCCTGCACTGCTGCCCGCAGGGAGCAGAGGCTGACTGGCCTGGTGGTCTTCATCCTGACGGGAGTCTCTGTCTTCATGGCACCCATTCTCAAGGTATGGAAATTGGCTCCTGGTGTTGGCTCTGGGGTGTCTGCCTCCTTTCTGAAGTGGGCAGGGTGTACTGCAACCTAAGGGTGCTCCCCAACCCTGCTGCTCCTCTGGCTGCAGCACAGGGAGACCCACCCAACAAGGAGCACTGCAGAGTGTGGGAAGGGATTCGGCAAAGGCCAGAGGGATTGGCTGAATTATTGCAAGATGGCCCAAGCAGCCAGCTCATGGTTCCCCCCAAGGAGCCAGTTCTGTCCCCTGCCACCTCCTGTCTCTTCACCAGAGCAGTGCCAGCACTCACCTGCTACCGCAGTGAGAGCGGCAGAGCTCCTGGCTGTGCATCCTGCCATACCTGGGTCACTTGCGAGTGGTGAGATGCAGAACTGAGGCTGCCTGTGGGACTTCTGCTTTGAGCTTGATTGATGGGACTGCACAAATATTTTGTGGTAGCCCCAGGACCAGCAGCTGCCTCCCAGCTCAGGCATCTCAAGTGCCATCTCAAGATGCATCTCAAGTGCATCTCAAGTGGCCATCTTCATGCCAGAGAAGCTGACCAAACCCTATGTATTCCCCACAACTCCAGCGGGAGTTGATGGGGAGCAGAAGGTGACCCCCAGCTCCCCCCTTGCCTGACCAGGCCTGGGAGAAAAAACAGAAAATGCTGAGCAACATGATGGCAGGAACCTGGCTGCACACTGGGGAAACGTGCTTGTGAAAGAGGAGGTAGAACAGAAGGCAGCCCAGAGGTAGCAGGACCCGGATGCAAGGGCGATCTGGCTGTGACATCTGTCACCCCATTGATCACCAGGGTTGATTCAGCTGATCTCACTGGCTAGGTGGGTGTCCCCTTCCTCCCTCACCACTCCACGTATGTCCCTCCTGAAGCTATGCACTCGGTCAAAGAGGATGACCTTCCCTGATAAAGACAGTACTGTTTATTTGTCAAAGGTACATGGTACCTGTGCTCCGCTGCTAGAACCTCCAAAAGAGGTCAAGGTCCATTTGTAGGAGAACGTAGGGTAGTCAAGCTTCCAAGACAGTAGACATGTGAGGCACTGCATGGGGCAGTCTGCCATTGTAAAACCACCTGGACTGCCACAAGTCCATGGGGCCAGATGGGATGCACCCAAGGGTGCTGAGGGAGCTGGCAGAGGTCATAGCCAAGCCACTTTCCATCATCTATCAGCATTCCTGGTTAACCAGAGAGGTCCCAGGTAATTGGATGCTTGCCAGAGTGACTCTCATCTACAAGAAGAGTGGTAAGGAGGATCCAAGGAACTACAGGCCTGTCAGCCTGACCTTGGTGCCAAGAAAGGTTATGGAGCAGATCATCTTGAGGGAGATCATGGCATGTGTGGGACAACAGGGGGTCAGGCCTCGCCAGCATGGGTTCATGAAAGGCAGGTCCTGCTTGACTAACCTGATCTCCTTCTATGATGGGGTGATCCACCTGGTGGATGAGGGAAAGGCTGTTGACACAGTCTACCTAAACCTCAGCAAAGGCTTCAACACTGTCTCCCACAGTATTCTCCTGGAGAAGCTGGCAGTCCATGGCTTGGAAAGATACACTCTTTTCTGGGTAAAGAACTGGCTGGATGGCTGGGCCCAGAGAGTGATGGTGAATGGAGTTACATCCAGCTGGTGACCGGTCACGAGTGGTGTTCCCCAGGCGTCAGTATTGGGGCCTGTCCTGTTCAGTATCTTTACTGATGACCTGGATGAGGGCATTGAGAGCACCCTCAGACGCAGACGACACCAAGTTGGCAGGAAGCGTCATTCTGCTTGGGAATAGGAAGGCCCTACAGAGTGATCTGGGCAGGATGGATTGCTGGGCTCAGGCCGGGGGGATGAAGTTCAACAAGACCATGGGCTGGGTCCTGCACTTTGGCCACAACAAACTCAGGCAACGCTACAGGCCTGGGGCAGAGTGGCTGGAAGACTGTGCAGAGGAAACGGACCTGGGGGTGCTGTTGATGCTCAGCTGAACATGAGCCAGCAGTGTGCCCAGGTGGCCAGGAAGACCAATGGCATCCTGGCTTGTATCAGAAATAGCATTGCCAGCAGGAGCAGGAGATGGTACTCCCCCTGTACTCAGCACTGGTGAGGCCACACCTTGAATACTGTGTTCATTTTTGGGTCCTTCACTACAAGAAATATATTGAGGCCCTGGAACACGTCCAGAGAAGGGCAACGAAGCTGGTGAGGGGTCTGGAGCACAAGTCTTATGAGGAGAGACTGAGGGAATAGGGGTTGTTCAGTCTGGAGAAGAGGAGGCTCAGGGGTGACCTTATTGCTCTCTACAACATCTGGAAGGGAGCTTGAGGAGAGGTGGAGATTGGCCTCTTCTCCCATGTAAATAGCAATAGGACTAGAGGGAATGGCCTCAAGTTGAGCAAGGGGAGGTTTGGGTTGGACATTAGGAAATGCTTCTTCCCCGAGTGAGTGGTCAGGTGCTGGAACGGGCTGCCCAGGGAGGGGATGGAGTCACTGTCTTTGGAGGTGTTCAAGAAGTGTTTAGATGTTGTACTGAGTGACATGGTTTAGTGGGAAATATTGGTGATAGGTGGACAGTTGGACTGGATGACCTTGGAGGTTGTTTCCAGCCTTGGTTATTCTGTGATTCTATGACCTTCTATCTGGCCTGCAGCTCCACACTGTGCCCATGCCAGGCAGGGGACAGTTTGGTGTGCTGTTTCACAGAGCTGCCTGCTGCCTGCAGCAAGGCCATGGCCCTTCAGTCACTCATCCCAGGGCAAAGCCTGTCTTTGCTTTGTCAGCCACCCCACTATTTATAAATCCAAAGCTGTAATACGCGTCTCCTAGTGCCTTGGTGCCTTATCACCAGCCTAGGTTACTCCCAGCATGTGCTAGAAAGTGGGGCAAGCATCTCAGAGCTTGTGTCCCTTCTCTGAAGACCGTGATGTCCATGCATCAGTTCCCATCATAGACGGGAACACATCCAGGGTGTAAAGCCCTTGGAGCCATAAGATAAGCAAAAATACATGAAATGAAATTGTGCTATTCAAAGTGAAGAAAACAAGCATTGCAGCTGTATATACAGATTGGTCTTACAGGAAACAAAAGTTAGAGAGTGCAAACTGCACCCTGCTAAAGCCTCATCCTGGTGTTTTGCAGTATATCCCAATGCCGGTGCTGTATGGGGTCTTTCTGTACATGGGAGTGGCGGCTCTGAACAGCATCCAGGTGAGCGGGGCTGCACAGAGCATGCCTCTGGATTGCATTGGGATACTTGTGGGTTTTAGGGAGGAAGGGCTTTGCTCAATACCTGTTCACATTGTGCAGCATGGCTCAGTGCCTGGAATTTGGACCTATGATGGCACAGAGGGAAGGAGTGGTGTCTGGGGCACTGGGGAGCATGAGTGACTCCTGCACTGGAGGACCAGGTGGATTGAGAGAAGCAGAGGGACCAATGGATGGCCCAGAGCAGCTCCCCACAGCTGCAGAATGTCCCTGCAGCAGCCCTGATTTGCCAGCTCTGCCCTACTCCTGCAAAACCCTGGGCAGGGAGAATCCATGCTCCAGAAATATCTACATCTTTTTTCTTTTTTCCTGAACATCTGTCTGGAAAGAGCTCCTCTGGATTGGGGCGGTGGTGTGGCCATGGCCCTATCTCCTGTAGCACTGGTCAGATCAACTCCCCCGCAACAGATCCCACGATCAGCCCTGGTGACAGCATGGAGTGGCAGGGCAGAGGGCTTGGCCTGCCTTGGGAGCAGTCTCTGGCACCCCTCTGTGCTAGGTGATGGGGTGGTCACAGTAGGGAGGTGGGTCGCAGCTGACTGGAGGTGTAGGTGTCCCTTCCCTGTACTGTGTGTGACAAGCCTGCTGTCCTCTCCCTGCAGTTTATGGACCGAGTGCGGCTGCTTCTGATGCCTGCAAAGCACCAGCCAGATCACCTCTACCTCCGCCATGTGCCACTGCGCCGGGTGCACCTCTTCACCTTCATCCAGCTGCTGTGCCTGGCCATGCTCTGGGTCATCAAGTCCACTGCAGCTGCCATTGTTTTCCCAGTGATGGTAGGATGTCTCTTTTAACCAGGCTGGTTAAAACCCACTGACCTGCACCTGCATGGGAAGCGCCATGCTGCCAGTCCCCTGGCCCCATCTCTGAGCACTGCACAGTGCTGACCTATGCTCTGCCCTGGCCCCAGCTGCTGGCCCTGGTGGGGATCCGAAAGGCGCTTGAGTGTATCTTCTCCCTGCATGACCTGAGCTGGCTGGACAACATCATGCCTGCAGCAGCCAGGAAGGAGGCAGAGGGAAAACTGCACAGGAAGAAGGAGGAGCAGGAAAGCAATGCTGATGAAGAGGTGGGTGATATGCTGGGAGCTGTGCTCTTTTGCATCTGTCCCCCAGGATGCTGTTGTGCAGGAGCTGCACCTGGCCAGTGCACACAGCTCGGGCAGCAGTGTCTGCTTGCCTGGAGAGGCAGGTACAGCCAGCAGCCCCGGCACAAGGCTCTGAATCCAGATGGAACAGCACCAGAGCTGTGGTGCTTGCATCTGGCGAGCGGTTGTGGGAGCGGGGACAGCAGCAGAGCTGGCAGAGCACACCCTGCCCATGGGCTCAGCACACCCTGCACTGCAGTGATGTCCAGCAGCAGGCCGAGCAGCCACAGGGACTGGCTCCTTGTGGGCACAGCTGCTGGAGGGCGCCTGGGAACGCGGGCAACTGCATCACCCCCTCGCTTCTCCTCCAGTTCGAGCTGATGTATCGCCAGGGACCAGAGATCAACATCTCCGTGAACTAGGGCTGTGGCCGGGACCAGGCCTGCTGCTCGCCTCCTGCTCAGCACTGACACAGGGCCCGCTGGCGGGCGCTTATCGCCTCTGCGTTGCAGCAGGACCCAAACCTGCGCTCGCCCCGCTCCGTGCCGGGCCCCAGGCTCGGGCTGCGGGCAGCCCCGCTCCGGTCCCGGCCCGGCCCTCGGCCTGCAGGTGTCGCGGGCCCGTGGCACGCTGGTGGATTGTAAAACTCGCCCGGAAAATGACAGATAATTGGCGTTTGAATAAACGGCTCTTTGACCCTGTGCCATTCGCTCAGCTCTTCCTTCTGCAGGGAAAACCGCGCTCCATCTCGGACTGAGCCCACCTGGCCGGACACGCGCGCGGCACTGACAGAGGCCAAGTGGCCGCGCGGGCGCCGTCACCGGCCGGAGCTGCAGGTGATCCGAGTGACGGCGTGTGGGGCCAATCGCGCCCTCGCTGGGGGCGGCGGGGCGGGCACTCGCGGCCGGGTTACGCGCGTTGACAGGCAGAGCCGCGCGCCAGTGGGCGCTCGAGGCGGGCGGGCGGGGTCAGCCTCTGCGCTGACGGAGACCTTCAGAGGGCGGTGAAGGGGGCGGAAGGGCCTAGGCCGCGGCAGAAGCCAATCGGGCGGCGTCAGACAACTCGCGTTGTGAGCGACGGGTCTTCCGGGCAACCAGAATCCCAGATTCTCGTATTACCGTTGATCGACAGCCCGTTTGTCCAATTGGCGCCCGAAACTCTGGCGGGACGCGTGACTGACGTTCCGAGTAGCCAATCGACCCCCGGAAAGTTCAGGAAGCGAGGACAGGGAAGTGGGGCGGGGCAGCGGGCTCAAACCGCCTCGGCGTGTGCTCTCAAGGCAGCATGCTGGGAACGCGTGACGTCGCTCGGAGTGGCAGTGGCACTGCCCAATAGTGCGCGGCGTTGGGACGCGCCCGGCCAATGGGCGCGGGCAGCCCGGCGGGTGGGCGGCGCGGCGGCGCGGCCGGGTAGGGTGTGAGAAGTTAGTGGCGCTGCTGCGGTGCCGTGAGAGACGGAGACGGCTGGGCTCTGCGAGCGGTGGCGGCCCCGGATCAGCGCGATGCTCACGGACGGCACCGCCGCCCCCCTCGGTGACGAGGAGATCGACTCGGTCGCTCCCCGCGCGCCGCCCGCCGCCGAGCCGCCCGCCGCGGCCGGGCCCTCCCCGCTGGGGCTGCGGGCCGTGCGCCTCTTCGGGGAGGCCGGGCCCGGCGGTCCTGGAGGCCCCGGCGCGCCCGCGGCCGGCGAGGCCGCCCTTGACTTCAAGCTGGCGGCCGCCGTGCTGCGGAGCGGGGGCGGCGGCGGCGGCTCAGGCAGCGACGAGGACGAGGTGTCCGAGGTGAGCGTTCCGCGGCCGAGCCTGGCCGCCGCTTCCTGAGAGACCCGGCCTCCCGCCGCGCCGGATCGTCGCCGCCGGCCTCGGGTGCTCCCCGCCGCCCCGCCCGGCGCGGGGGTCGCGGCCCGCGGTTCTCCCCGGCGCTGCGCGCGGCCGGGCCTCCCCGCGGCCATAGGCGTGAGCGGCCGCACCGGAGCCGCGGGGGCGGGGTCCCGGCGCCGCGGCCGGGGAACGAGGAGAGGGGCTCGGCCCCGCCGCTGGTGGGTCCGGCTGGCCCGGGGCGGAGCGGAGCGGCCGGGCCCTGCGCTCGCGGCTGCCTCTCGGCGTGTGGAGGGTGGGCTCGGGCCGAGCTGCGCCGCCGCCCGACCTCTGGGAGCGGTTTCCACTTTGAACCGTGTTCTGAGCGGTAGGTGAGGTCCTCCCGCGAACAGAGGGCATCTTTTCAGCTGCGGAAACAGAATGGAGTCTCCAGCCCCTGGTATTGTTGTGCTGGGCTCTGGAGGAGGAATCTACGGTTCCCAGACTGCTGAATTCCTGGCAGATGCAGTTCTAAGGAATGGAAATGGTATTTACCCAACGTCCTCTTTCCAGAAGAAATGGAAGAGGGTAATGGAGGTGTTTCCCTTTGATTTACCAAACATGTGGAGGGTTCCAAGGGGAGGATGTGTGGGAGGGTCTGGAGCCCTATCCCAGCCCAAGTGGAGCATTGTTGGCCCTTGAAACTTGCATCTAGGACTGCTTTATGTAGCCTAGGGAGAGATGGCCTCATCTGCCACTGCTGCCCACTCATTGCACACCAAGGGGTGAATCAGACTGCCTTTGCTGTCTCTTTTAGAAAGAAGAGCTAGGATCTCAGCCACTGCTGTAGTACTTAATGTTGTTTTAGTGGGAGTTGGTGGAAAGTGGCTATCACTTGGAAGCGTGTTGCAGCTCCAGTATTTTGTGCCTTTGTGTGCTTCTGCAGGAGGAGGAAGATGGTAGCCAGTGCATTATGTATCATTTTGTCTTTGAGGGCCAGGAGTGGATATTTAAGTGTATGCACACGTTTCTTTGGAGGAAATGGAAGGAGGGGAGCCTGCATCTTTCCTCATATGTCTAAATTTTCTGCCTTCCATTGATCATCTTCTTTTGCCCAGCCCAGCTGAAGTCTGAACTGACAAGTCTGAATTAACAAGTGATCAGACTGACAGAGACCCACATTTGTGCTTTGCTTGTGAGTTGACACAGGACACGTAACTGTGCTCAAGATCTAATGATCAAGGAGGTAAAACTCACTTGAGAAGAATGTTCCATAATGGTTTGGTATTGTGAGCGCGGGGTGGTACAGGATTACGTGTTGAAGGGTCTGCCTCTTTTGGGAAGGTGGTAGGCCTGTCAGGAAAGAATAGGACACAAGCAATTCAGTAGTTTCTGCTGTCTGGGATGTCTTTTGTGTCCGGTGGCTCGTATGTTAATGTATCCTTGAAAATGCAACACTAGTTACAGAAGGTGGAAACTGATGTGGAATGTACTATGTAACAATGTTTGTGGCTGTTGCTGCAAGATGGACATGGTGGAGTTCTGCTATCCCTTTTCAGCCTGCCCTATTATTTAAAGGATGTGAAGATTGAGCAGCTCAGGTGTCCACTAAGCACTCAGCTGGTCTTTTGACTAATAGCAAGCTTTAAGATAAGAGGTTAACATTGAAGAAAAAAAAAGTTTCACAGACAGCTGATAAACTACTTGTATTAAAAATGCTCTGAAAAGAGCATTCTTATTTAAAATGTATTATCAAAATTAAGTTGAAGTTAAAACACTTGGAGATTTCCAGAGCATGTTTAGAGGAGTTGGGCCAATCTCTGGGGCTGAACTTGCTTGGGGGATTCTTGGGTTTTGTGTTTCTGGTTGTGAGGCGCAACCTGTAGAAGAAACATGGATAGGAAGGGTTTGCCTTGCATCTCTCCAGCCTTGCTAGGTTATGGAACACAGTTGTGAGGGCCAGAAGTGAATTTTCAGTTTTCTTCTGTGAGCGTGAGAACTCAAGAAGCACCTGTTGCCAACATGTTGTGGGTTTTTTTGAGTTTTGACTTTTTTGCCTTTTTTTTTGGTTGTTTTGTTTTTGAACAAAGAAAAGACAACTGAGCTATTGGGATGGAACACTGCAATTCTTGAGCAGTGCTGCTTTGAAAAGCCAGGGACTATTTGGACTGTGGTCTCGTGTCGTGAGTCACTGATCTGGGTGTATGCCTTCAACTGCTACCACTGTGTGAAATTATTGGGAATGAGAAGGGAGAATTAAATAAATAATGGGAGCGTTTGCCATGCGGCCTTAATCTGTGCTCCTTTCTCTACTTTTGAAGTCATGAAAATCATGGTGCAGCATTCTGTAGGCTATGCTGTGTCTGTGCGGTGGTATTTGGTTTTTGTTTCTTTGTATTAGTCTGAGTGTAATATGCTAAAGTAACTAGATTTAGTTAAAATGGCAGATCAAGTAGAAAAAAGTCATCAGAGAATTTCAGGAAGAAGAACATAATGAAGTTTTTATCTAGAGAATATGAAGAGCAATAATGCATTTTAGCTTGACTTTTCAGAAGATGTACTGTGTTTTGTTCATCAGGTTTTCAAGTAGTTTCAGTGGGAGTGCTGTCCCCTTTTTGCAGGTGAACTCAGTGAGGAGGGGGGGGGCTGTGTTTATCATGAGTTGCAAAAAGGGGAGGAAGAATGAAGCTTTCTGGTGTCCCAGCTCAGTGCCTGCTTGCAGGAGGCACCAGGCAGCTGCTTCAGCTGCTTGGGAAAGTAGAGGCTGGGATGGGTCCTGCGTGACCAAGTTGTGAGAGGTCCGTAAGGTGAAATTCAAATGCAGCTGTATGGAGTATTTTCTAGAATTACCAGTTAAAATTATCACATGCAAACAGAAACAATTGCAAGCTGAAGCATGCCTTTGGCCATGGAAAGAGGAGGCCAGGAGGCTTTCTGCTATTCCTGTGTAAAAAAAGAAGGGAATTTTTGGTTCTCTTGGTGCTTGGAGAGTCTTTCAGCGGTTCTGTTCTGAGCAGCAGGGTGGCTCTGGCTTCAGTGCTTGGGATACAGTTTGGGATTTGGATGCAGCTGGCTACTTGCTTGTTGTGAAATTTTGATGCATCTTGGTACTCCTTCCAGACCTTGTGAACTCTGCTGGCACTTAAGAGTGGTGCCAAAGGCATGAGTGCAAAGCAGGCTCTGTGATGCTGGTTGCAGAGCCTGTAGGTCAGGGTGAAGGCATGCTGTCAGGGCAGTGATTAATAGTGCACGTATGTGGAATCCATAGGGTCCTTGGTGGTGGAGGACTTCTGGCTGCAGAGCATGCAAACTCTGTCTTGGAAGAAAACTGGGCCATAGACATGTGGAGTTGAAGCAAGTGATAAATATGGCACTGTTAGTGCTTGCAAGATTGTGTGGTTTGCTAATCTGGTGTAAATCAAGTATGAGAAGCCAGCTGTGCTGACAAATGTTCTGAAGGATCTTGGATCTCTGTTCAGTATGTGGCCTTTGGGGGTGAGTGTTTAAGTGCAGCAAGTGCCCTGGTGTGCTCCTTGGGGCTCAGCCCCCCACAGCAACCAGAGCTCACCAGCCCTTGGCCATGGAGCCAGTGCACTTCTTGGTCTCTCTCTCCAGAGTAGGCCACCTGCCTCCTCCAGCTTGCCTTAAGCCTCTACCTATTGCATAAGCCTCTGGGGATATTTACGTAAAGCATAATTAAAAATCAGACATAACATACCTCCTACAATGGGCGGAAATATTAGTTGAATGGCATGCGCTCCAGATCATTTCAGTACTTGGGGGATTTTGTCTGGGGCTTAAGTCATTTTTTCACAAATCCTAGGTCTTCTAACTTTAAAAATATATTTTTTTTTGATTCAGGGTGAATACTTAGTTCGCTTTAAATCGGTAATGTAATCTATTAAAGATATTGCTACATCAGTGAACATTATTAAGATGACACTGCTTGAATGGCCTAAACAATGTATCTCTGACTTGAGGTCAATTCAATACTTACAGATTTCAGATTTATTGTATTGTTTAAAATAACTTAAGTAGCATTTTCTTAACCGTAAGGAATAGGAATTCAGAAAGTTGATGCAAATGAAGTTAAGCTAACTCCAGTAACACTTAAAAATGAAATGATTTCTAACATTTCTTGCAGAATTCTGGTTTCCCTTCAGTGCAGCTTGACTCAGTTGACTACATGACCTAAGATAAATGTCAGCAACCTTTTTAATGATAGCTGTGGAAAATAAATATGTGAAATGCTGCTATATAATTATATAAATACACAGTGCATCCCCTTGGAAAGACTTACCAAAATTTAGCAGAACATCTATATCTAGTTACAAATTTGCACGTGAGTTTCACCAGACAACTAGTTACTGTCTGGTGACAGGGGAGAAGGGTTCATTTGGGCATTTGTGAAAAACAAGACTGCAGTTGGCAAATGAAGAGACTTAAAGGGGCTACCCAGCTGCTCTCCTTTGAAATTGGCATTGGGATGCTCTCCTTGTGCCTATCCCCATCTCAGAAGATTCTGAGATAGAGCTGCGAGGACAGCAGGGTAATGCTGTGTTCAGTCCTGTGTTTAGAGATCAAGACATCCTTGTGATGTTCAGTTAAGAAAAGAGTAGGTGTGGAGGGAAGGGAAATGGGCACTCCTTCTGCATGTGCATGTGGCCTGACCTTTACGCCTGGGAGCAGCTACGTTACTGGCTTGGCATGTTTGATGAGGGAGTTCAGAACCGGGTTTTAGCCCCTGCAGGTGGGAAGGCTGTGTGGCTTTGATCTTAGTAGGTCATGTAACATATGTGAAGATACTTCAGGAACGTTCAGCTGTTGTTGGAGGGGAGCAGAAGTGACTCTCAGTTTGAAACTGAGGAAAATCTGCCATGCAAAGAAGGCAACTTTCCTAGGCTCATTTCTCAATTAAAACTTCATGAAACAAGTGAAATAACTACATATTTTTGAGGACTATTTGCAGAACTCAGCGTGTAAGTTGAGTTCTGATGCTGAAGCTTCTGTGAAGTGCTTCCGTTTTGCCTGCATGGATCCTTGTGGATGTGTGGATGCAGCCCACGTGCGCTGTTGCAGGTACCATCTGAAGTCCAAAAGGAAGCTCATCTTTCTGACTGAGATGTTCGCTACTGTAAGAGTTCAGAAGTCAGTGTTTTGTTCAAGTTATGTAAATTTAGGATTTTTTTGAAAAGTTGTGGCTTGAGAGGCTATTTTTAATGGAAAATTTTCATTGATACTTCATGACCTTGGTCTTCTGTGATTAAAATAAACATGAGTTTAACTTCCAAATGGTAAAAATACTGTTTTCTATAGCCATGTTGTAATACCACACTGCCTCTGAATTAGAGGATAAAAGTGGGTAGAGGTGAATTAATGTTTGGATTTATTTCATTAGGGTGACATGCTTATCTGAGCTATAACCTTTTGGTACACATCAGTAATAGATAAACACAGAAAAAATAGCTATTTTTTCTCCCTCTGACAACTAGCTCTCCCTATTTGTTGTGGAGGTTTCGTTTTGGGTATAGTCAGAGGGATGCTGAGCAAGTGAATTTTATGGAAGAAATGCGCCATACTGGAGGATATTGTCTTCCTTTTACTCTTGCACCTCATTAATGTTAGTTGAGAAAATACTGTTGTTGTTTTTTTTTAAGTTCTTAGGGATATTTTCAATAGAAATACTCAAAAACTTTCTCATTTTTATTACAGTATTCTGCATCTTCTGTTCAGATGTGTATAGAAAGCATTATTACCAACAATGTAAATAAGAGGATTGGTCCTGTACTGAATCTTGTCTTTTGTAGTTGCTTTTCATGGGCTGAAACCGCTTATTTTTTTCCCTTCTCTTTTAGAAGAGAGTTATGTAGCTTGTTTTTGAAACTTATTTTCTTCTTTAGCTCTTCCAGAGCACCCCTATCCTGAAGCAGTGTCCTGCACTGAGTGATGTTGCCCATAGTTGAGTTACTGCATTGTGTCTGTTGGAGTAGTAAGTGGGAACGAATGTGCGTGGCTGGCTGTTCCAACCAGGAGGGATTTTGAAAGTTACCAAGCTGTGCCAGTCCACGGGAGAGGTGATTCACTGTTTGTCAAGTAAGAATGGATGTTTTACTGCATGATGAACAGTGTGCCAGCTGAAAAGTCCCTCTGAGTTTTTCTGGGTGGGTTTTTTTTTATTTATTTTTCCTAGATATTAAGCTTCAGCTAGGCCCCTGAGTTATTCTCATTTGCCTTCAGTAAAACTGAGGGATTACTAATTAACTAGGAGTTTCCTCTAGGAAAATCCCTAACCCTGTTGAACTCTTCCCTTTCCAAATTCATGAATAAAATAGTGATCTTACGTGGCTGGTAGGTAGTAAATCCACTGTTTGAATTGGAGCAAAAAGAGATGAGCTGTCAGGGCTGAATGGTCTGTCTGCCTTTGAGCCATCTCTGCCATCATAGCATCCTTGGAGCTCGCTACTCTGCAAGTGTGCACATTCAGTGTGACGAGATAGTGTAGGGAAAGGGTATCCATGAAATGGCCACTTAGCATCTTGAATTTGTTAGTTTAAGCTCAGTACTGTATATGAAATATACAGGTTTTACTTGTTTTTCAAAAATAGTTACATTTCAAAGCCCTTTTACTGCCACCTCTGGAGTTTTCAGTGGAGCGTATTTCAGGTACGTGGGATCTGTGCTGTGTTATTCAGTATGATAGGTGTTTTAAACGGCTCTCTGGTGGATCAGTAGTTACATTATGGTTTTTGCTGGTTTTGCTGTAGCAGAGCACACACAAACTTGCTTATACAGGCCTTGAAAAATGTCTGCCACTAGCTTCAATTCTGAGAACGGAAGAAAGGCCAGTGTGAATTTCAGTTTGGTATGAGCCTCCAGGTAACTTACCATTTAGCCATTTTAAATGTTGAGACTCCTCTCTGCCTGAAAGAGAGGTTGATGTGGGAACGGATTATCAAGTTGTGAGACCAGGGTGCATTCATGGGATTCGCATGTATGATTTTGAGTACTGGAGCACTGTGCCCCTCTGGAGTGACGACAGACCTGAAAAAGTCATCTACACACGATTTTTTTTTTTTATTAAGCTTGTATATTGACATATGTAAGATGTTTCTTGAAAAGATGGCTCAGAACACTTGGTGTCTCAATGGGTGTGAGCTTTTACATCAGAATCGTAGAATCAGATAAACAAATTGGATTTGTTCCCTTCACTTGATTCAATTCTGGACATTAAAACACTTGAGCGAGGAAGCCCTGGCTACAATGAAACCAGAAGCCCCTTTTAGATTGCAGTCAGTCAGAATATTGAGTTACACCTGTTGTTTCTTGGGGTCGAGATGGGGAAAGAAGAGGGGCTGTTTCTACAAGACTATTAGAAATAATAGGCGCTTATCTATTATAGTAAGTAGATAAGATGGAACACCCAAAACATGACTTAGAGTGGGCTGAAATAGAACACATGGAAACAAGTAGTGCTTAGTATAAGTTCTTATTTCAGGTAGTAAAGTCTGCTTGTCTCCATTCACTGGTCTTCGGTATGAAGACTGTTTGTGTCGATAACAGGCACTTGGTTTCGTAGGAGCAATGTGAATTTTGAATGGCTGTGTAAGTTTTGGTTCTGTAAATGGCAGCTCCTAGCTGCAAAAGAAGATTCTTCTGTGAAGTAGGAAAACTAATTCATAATTTTGTTTCTTTTTATCAGACATTGACTGTGTGATTGCTTTTTTTTTTTTTTTTTGGTAGAAGTGACTGAAAAGAGGAGCACTTTTTGTAATAAAACCCTTTTAACGTTGCCTGTCTTGTACCAATAGGATGCAACTATGGAACTAGGGGTATAGTTGTGTATTGGGTCAGTTGTTGTGGAACAGT
This sequence comes from Numida meleagris, assembly GCF_002078875.1. Taxonomy (NCBI): domain Eukaryota; kingdom Metazoa; phylum Chordata; class Aves; order Galliformes; family Numididae; genus Numida; species Numida meleagris. The sequence goes on from NC_034420.1 coordinate 883,754, forward strand.
GTTTTAATAAAAATGATTTGTCAGTTTCTTGTTTGTGGACAGCTTTGTCCAGAGGCTGATGGATGATATGTGATACAGTGTAGTTTGTAGTATCTAAAGCTACTTAAATTGTCATGGTGTAATCTGGTGTCTGTGGATTGCTTAAGAGAGATATTGGGTAAATGGTTAAATTTACCTGAATCTTTTGGCAGACACTTGATCATGAATGCCTGCTTTTGCATTTTATGTTAGTATTAACGCAAGGAAATTGAAACGCTAAGATTAATAATCTCTGGCGTGGGAGAGTAGTCCCATACAACATTAATTTTTATTTATTCCTTTATCTGCGTGTTTCAGATACTAGCAATAACTGTGAGAATTGGCTAGTTCTTTGGGGTGCTGAGCTATCTGCGTGTTTCAGATACTAGCAATAACTGTGAGAATTGACTAGTTCTTTGGGGTGCTGAGCTTGAGGTCCTTGACTGGAGCTGACTTGCCAGAGAGGAGCTGCTGGGGGTGTCCGGCCTGCCTAACTGCTGCTGCAGCACCCAACACCTCAAGCCTCTTCTGTGGTCACAGGTGAATTCCATCATCATTTGGTGTGTGGCAGCACAAGAGTACACCGCACAGTTCTATGTGCAGATGTCTGACTTCAGGACCATACTTTGTGTTCAGTGAGTTAGCATTGTGTCCACCCTTGTGTTACCCTTGTAGCAGTGTTTGCAAAATGAATTGCTATTTTGAAATAAGATTAGGGCCCGGCTTCCATAGCTGCATGCGTCATTATCAAATAACTGTTTAATATATATTGGAATAGAGGCTGTCTTTTAGATAAGACAAATGCAGTTTAGTCAACTTTTTATTGTAGTTGGAGCTAAATGGATTTGAGCCATCTGATTTACTGTCAGCAAAAGCAACTCTTTGCAGAGCTCAGAAGGTGTGCAGGTACTAACAGCTCCCCTGAAATTTGGGGTCAGACAGTTACCAGGGTTGTAGCCTCAGGAAGAGCTAATGTGATTTGGTGGCTTGCTCTTCCCAGAAGAGAGGTGTTCCAGCCCCCAGGACTCTGCCTTGGTAAGTTGGAAATTCAGTAGAGTGGTAGAAAACTATCAGCTCCCCCTTTTTTTTCCCCAAATTTTCTGTCGTTTTACTGTTAATTCATCTCATGAGAATGTGTTTGATATCTGCCTTGCTTGTCATAGGATGAGCGGTGATTGGAAATGATGCTTCAGCCACTCTAGGCTTTCTCTGCTGTTGTGGTGATACCTTCAAGTACCTGGTAACTGCTGAGTGCTGGTGCTAGCCCAAGCAAACATGAGATCCAGAGCTGGAAGATGTGTGGTGATTGTTTTTAGTGACTTAAATTTTCTTGAGCTGTTTTAAATTGAATAAACAGCCTTCAGAATTTACAGTTCAAGCCCTAACAGAGGTGGTGTATCTCCGTAATTATGGCTGAATTGTCATTTACATTGTTTAAATGATGTATTGACTCTGATGTGTTCTTCCCTTTCCCTAGCTTTGAAGTGCCAAGGGAAGGTAGCATACTGAGGTCCCGCTGGGAAGTTTTGTGAAAATGTCTGTGTTCCTGTATGCTTTTCTGTCTTTTAACCCTTCTCTTGAAAATGAAATAATAGTGCCAAGATTATACCTTAAAATAGGTGTAAGAATATTTGACTGATATTGTTGAGTTTTGGGGGATTGGTGTTGAGAAGTACTTCTCATAGCAGAGCTAAACGAGGCGTTGTACTGGTGTGTGGTCTGCCCCAGGACTGGGAATGGGGCTCCCCAGTGCCAGCCTTGCACTTTGCTGTCTCCTTGGGCTGATTATTTTTAATAGTTTTGAAGCTGACATTCTTTAAATATGGAATTCGAAGATATTTTATGTCAAATTTGAAATACAAACTAATTCATTGGTCTTGTGATATCTGCTGTCTCATCAGTACTCTCAAGATCTTTTAAAGTAGGAATGATGATAAAGTAGTAGTCAGATATTGGCATTCAGTGCAATAAAGAACGTGACAGTGTAAACGGAGGGTAGGGTTTATTAAACAAAATCACAGTATATTCCTAGTGTGATTTTTATACAGCGCTGTATGCCTTAATTATGGAATGAAAATAGTTTAAATGTAGATGATCTATTCCCACTTTGTAACTGAACTTTCAGCCTGAGATACAGACTTTCCAAAAGAATCTGGGTACCTCTACATGTCAAGATATATTTGAGACACATCCAAATGGAATTGGTATAGAAATAACTAGGAAGGGTAACCCAATTCAGAAACTGGGTAGCAGCTTATTGGCATTGTGATGTTGCTTGGGGATCTCCAGCCCTGCAGGCATTCTGAGTGCAAAGCATGGAGGCCTGGCTCCTGAGGGGTGTTCATTGCTCATGGCGTGTCTGGGAAACTCAAGTTCTGGGAAGCGATTTGCTAGCAGCTTTGTCCTACCTATCAACTCTTTGTCAAGATGCTCTTCCAGAAGCAGTGGTTTGGCACATAGGAAGGCAGGAGATGGAGTGAGCAGTCCTTGTGTCTGCCCTTGTGTGGGGAAGGGATGGTGTGGGTGCAGCCACTGCAGGAAGTGTTCCCATCACCGCTGCGTCCTGTCAGGAGCAAGCTGGTGGTACAGTCCGAGCTGTTCTGGGAAAATACTGCTTTTGTCAGTAACCTGCAACTTGGTTATTGTTGGTGTGGAAATACCTTTTTTTTTTTTTTTAAAAAAAAAATCAATGCAGCACAGAAAAGATCAGTTTGGACTTGAAAACAGAAGTGTGCTCCTAACCTTATATGCCTTTGCCGATCTTAGAAGAATGGCTGAGTGTTATTTTTGATGTTAGCACTTGCCAAGTTGCCTTTACATACCCCTGACCCGGGGTGAACTCAGTCGTAGTATTAATGTATAAATACTGATGGAGCTGAGTCCAAATAGCTGTGAATGTGGCTGTGGTTTGGGGGGGGGGAACGAACCCCGTGGTGTAACTGGATCTGCAGAGCTGAGGGATTGCTACAGCCTTTGGCAGGATGTCAGACAAGCCCTTTGCTCCCCAGGGTGAGGTGCAGTGCTGCGCTGCAGTGGTGCTTGGGTCCCATGCAGTGTGCTGGGAGTGTTATTGGGAATTATTCCTACTCGTAATTAGTTTGGGAATTGGAGTGATGACTTGAATTCATGTATTCCTGATGAGCCTTACCAAGTAAGATGCTTATCAACTGCAACTCTCAAAGTAATCCAAAAATTGTACAGTGACCAAGTTACTCTTTCATTTTGCTACGGATCTGATTAGGGCTGAGTACTTAAATTTTGCAACGCGAGCACTGTAAGAAATGAATCTGTTTAGTTATGTTTTTTTAATTTTTTTTATGTATTTGATATTGTTTGGTTGTTATGTGATCATCACAGGTCGCTTTCATTCATAGGTGGCATCTTGTTGATGAGGGCATTTCTTACTCTGCTGTTAGTGAGAAGGTGTTTGTCCCCTGTACCATGTCTGTGTGAGAAACAACATACAGCTACAGAAATGTCAGATGTTCTGACTTGAAAATGCACTGAAACTTCTGAAAGACTGGCAATGGCACAAATGCTTTAATATGTCACATGTGGAATTTCACTGTTTTCACAGTCAAGATATATTTGTATTCTGGATATGTTATTAAGTGCTCACTAAAAAAAATCAAAACAAAAGCTAACAGTCGATGCTGGCATGAGCCTTTGCCTAGGGTGCTGTCAGGCTCCACGGAAGTGAAGGGTGAGCTTGTCAGAAGGCAGTCTGAAAGTTTCTGGAGTATTTGTTATTCTGAAGTGTGGTAGCATTTTCACACCTTTTGGTATGTTTTCAAGAGGGGAGGAGGTTACTGTTGTATTTAGCAGTATAAATGGAAAAGGAAAAAAAAACCAAAATACTGACAATTATCATGCAGTACAGCTTCTTATACAGAGTTCTCCGTTATGTACAATGGGCAGTCACTTATATACATGGTGGTATTTTTCTACCAATCAGCAGGTCATGCGTGTTGTGGCAACAGGAATAATACTTGTGGCATATTGAGGAAGCAGAGTTCCCTGTGTAGTCTTAGGGGAGAATAATGAAATACCCTGCAGTGCTCCTGTAGATAATTGTCAATTTTTCCCCAAGGTATCTTTGCTTCAGACCTTATTCCAGCAGGGAGTCCTTAGATGGACTAGATGAACATAACCTGCTATTTGAATTCTGCAGAGGGGAGTTTTAGTGCTGGGATACGTTTCATGAGCCGGTAGTGTGCACTTGCAGCTCAAAAAGCCAATATTATCTTGGGTTCCATCAACAGAGGGGTGGCAGCAGGACAAGGGAGGGGATTGACCCCCCCTCTGCTCTGCCTTCATAAGCACCCATCTGGAGTACTGTGTCCAAGTGTGGGGCCCCCAACACAGGAAAGTTGTGGAGCTGTTGGAGGGGGTCCAGAGGAGGGCCACAAAGATGATCCAGAGGCTGGAGCACCTCTCCTGTGAAGGCTGACTGAAGGAACTGGCCTTGTTCAGCCTGGATAAGGGGAGGTTGCAGGGAGACCTCATTGCAGCCTTCCAATATTTCAAGGGAGCTTAGAAATGTGAGGGAACCGCAATTTTTACATGGGTAGATAGTGATAGAACAAGGGGAAAGGGTTTTAAACTGAAGGAAGGTATATTTAGGTTAGATGTCAGGGGGAAGATTTTTTCCGAGTGCTCAGGTGCTGGAACAGGTTGCCCACAGAGGTTGTGGATGCCCTGTCCCTGGAGGTGTTTAAGGCCAGGATAGATGGGGTCCTAGGTGATCTGATCTAGAACTCGATGTAGCAGTTGGCAACCCTGCCTGTGGCAGGTGGGTTGGAACCTGATGATCCTTGAGGTCCCTTCCAACCCAAGCCATTCTATGATTTCTGTGATTTTTGTATCACAAGTAGATCTTCTTTCTTTGCAGTAAAAATGTTTATCACTGGTTCAGGTCAATAATTTTCTGCTTTTTTTTCTCTCTTGGCTCTTACTTAACACTTACCATTCTCTTTGTTTTAGGACTTTTGTGTCTTGTCTGGATTAACATAGAAGTCTTGCTCCTTAAAGCCCTAAGTCATAGCCTGCTGTCTTACCTTTAATGTTTGCGTGTGGGCATATGAGGTACAGTACTTGTGAGTTAGCCAACGTTATGCAGATCCACAGAGATGGGACTAACGATCTGTATTCCTAAAAGCTACTCTTACCACCTCCTTCCATGAATACAATGCTCATAGTATTCACATGTTAACACTGTTTTGCGCTGGGCACCTGTTGATAGGCTTGGAGGCTAGGGGATAATGTTACGGAATATTTATGTATCAAAAAGAGAGAGACATTAACACAGGTGATCTTGAAAAGCGGCGTTACATGTAGCTCTCCAGACTCATGAACACCCTTCATATAATAGGGTATTTTAATGAGCTTTTTGTGGACCTGATTTGATTTTTGAAGCATGAACTATACATTTCTTGAAGTGTTGTGTGGTAGAACTGAATGCGGTGGTACCTTTCTGCTGGTATGAAAAAGATAGTGGAAAAAATTAAGGGAAAACAGAGGAAGGAAGGTGGTATTGGAATGCAAAGTGAGAAAGAACAGCAACATGTATGTCTCATTTCTGTAGTCAACCAGTAGTGTTGAACAGGTAATTATTAAATAATGTCCATGTTTTCATTTTAAAATATTGCTGATAATAGGAGGAGTTTTGTCTGAACTTGAGACAGATTCTGAAATGTAGTTCTGTTCTCATTAGAGTATGAGTCAGGTATCCTCCTTGTTTACGCTGGCAAGCTGTCCTAAAACTACAGTGTGTTATGTTGAGTAATTCCATGAGCGTGTATTTTGAGGTCATGTGGACCAGTAGTGGGACAGCATTATTGCTGCTTCGTTGGAGTGCCTGCTTGCTTAATTGCTCTACATACGTGATCTGGTCTAGGAAACATTGATGACTGGGGTAATATTAAGTGCCAGTGTGGAAACAATTGGTCTGATTTGAATTGTCGTTGACTATCTTGTTTCTACTCAGAACAAAGAAAATCCTTGTGCTACTTTAGTTGAAATAATATTTTAAAAGGGAACTGAAAGGTATTTTGGGAAATCATCGGGTTCATCCCTGGCTTTCAGAAAGGTTCATCTATACTGAAGTCATTAGTGATGGCTGCTTTCTGTAATAACAAGTAGACTTCTGGTGACAAAGGTGCCACAAGCAGTCTGTTCTGGTGGTTAACTACGCAAACATCCATAACCTTTATTTTCAGTATTTAATCTGAGTTGGTCTTGCTGTAGTTTCATTTCTTTTCAGTTATTATTTTTAGGATAAGCTGTTTTTCATGCAGAGTTCTTTATTTTAGGATTTCATCTACCTTGCCAGTGAGTTGATCAGGTAACTTCTAAGGTTCTATCTGTACAGTTAAAGTATTATGATATTACAGTTAAATTCCTTTATATGTTTTGTAATTTCTAGATTTATTATAAAATGTCAAAAATGGTAAAACTGTTTATCTAACTTTGTCAAACAGGTTGAATCGTTTATTTTGGACCAAGAAGATCTTGATAACCCCGTACTTAAAACCACATCAGAGCTGTTCTTATCGAGTGCTGCAGAAGGTGCGGACTTAAGAGCTGTGGATCCAGAAACACAAGCAAGACTAGAAGCCTTACTGGAGGCAGCAGGTACTTTATTAGTGTAGTTTTTTTTTTTTTTTTAAACTAACTTGCACACAGATCTGGCAACTTGTAAATTTTGACCCTAATGAAGTCCAGAAACTTACTGTGATGATGCAAAGCTGAGCATAATGATAAGCTCATAATTCTTACAGGTGTTGAGGGTTGCTTGGTTCACTGTTTCTGTATGCATAAGGTTAGAAAGGTTCATTTGAATTAAGTGGTATTTCACTGACCAGGTGGGATTATGTGTGTTACCAGAGGGAGGGTTACAGAGGAGAGAAGGGAAAGAAATAGACTTGCTGAAAATAATATCTTTCTTTATGCTGCTTTGGTCAATATATTAATGAATAACTCCAGAAATTTATAGATGAAATAGTAAATACTGTTTGGATTTCACAAAAATCTGTTTTGATTCTGTCGTTCTGAGATATGGATTTTGAAAAATACAAATTTATTGTTCTCATTGTAGAGCCAAACTAAATAAAAACAGTGCCACTCACTTAAGTTTGTTACTTCTATGGTAGAGCTTGACTAAGTCTTTCCAAATTTTGTGCCTTAGATATTTGCAGTGAAGTTGGAAATGACTTGTCTTTCAAAATTCTAAGGACAAAAAGGTTGGAAAAGACCCTCTTTGAAACAAATCCCCTTTGATATATTCAGAGTAGTAGTTGTACTGAAACTGGAGTTTTCAGGCTTAAGCTTTGACCAGCCTTAGGAAGAAGATAAAGTAGTATTTATTTGCAAGTGTTTAAGTGTAAAGCTATCTACGGTCTTAAAGGAGAACTTCAGGCTGAGGAAACAAAGGGAGCAAGGGACTTGCTTTGCATTTTGAATGTATATAAAAAAAAAAAAAATTATATACCTTTTTTTCAGTAGAAAATTGCAGCACCTTAAAGATTGACCTCTAGCTTTATAAATTGTCAGTGGAGATAGCTGATGGCTAGTGTCATGAGGGTAGTTGAGGTATGTGCTTACATCTTACTCTAATGTTACATCTAAGTTTGCAGTGTTCAAAATGATTTTACATTTTTTAAGATATATAGAATGTATCATTGCTTTTTATTATGTCTGTGAGACTGCTTCCTTTAGATTTCTGAATAGCAGTTTGTCACTTGTTCACTGGATTAGATGATTCATTTTTAATCTGAGAGTCCCATGCTTTGATTTCCTGTAGTACCTGGTGTAGAGATATAGACAGTGGACAGAGCAGGAGAGTGAACTTGTTGGAGGGCTTTTATTTTTGGACCCCATCTCCTTCTCAAAAAGACAGGGCAAAATTCACACCAGTCGATGAGAGTGTGAGGTTGAAAGACCAAAAGCGCTCGTGAAGAAGTCCACTAGTTAAGAAGTACTTGTCTATACCACTGTGAATGTGAACACTAAAAATATCTAAAGAAAACACTGAGAACCTAGTATCTTATTGTTAAAAGCTGTACATTGAAGGTGACTGGAAAATAAGCTTGTGCTTCTGGGAGATGTTTTAGATGTTTTTACAGGCGTTCACATTGATCTGGGTGATTTGGCTGAAAATACCCTTCCAAGCCTAAAGTAAGGTATTTATGCACAGCAAACAAAACAGCCTTTGTTTTAAATATTAAATACGTGTTTTAAGTACTGCTGTGATTTTCATATTGTTTTGCAATTTGGCAGTGAAGGTGATTTCTCTTGTCACTTTTGTCACATTTTAGTCACATTTTATTCCCCTGCAGTAAGTATAGATTGCGAAAAGTAGATGACAGCACTGCTGCTAGAACAGGTAGGTTAGTTCCAGTTTGTCTGATGTTGTTTCCAGGGTCCTTGGCCTTCCTTGCTGTGATTCCTCTCTCCTGTGTGAGGCTTGATTTTTAACTTGAAACTGGGAGAACAGTTGGTCATGGATACTGTGTCTCAGATTTGAGTGTTTTTCACATACAGGGTTTATGGTTGTGTCCTTAGGATCTTAATGAGTTTGACTTGCAAAACTAGTTTTGCTTATTCTTCCAGAATTCCTTAATGCTCCGATCTCACATGAGCGTGTTGGTTGTTAATTCTGGGAAGTAAGGAGCAACTGCAGCCGGATGAAATATTCTTTTTCAAGTCACTTACATGGGAGTTTGTGTTTTTTTTTTTTTTTTCCCCCCAACCATTCTATTCTTCTTACTACTACTTGTGTGTGGTTTTTAGTAGCTGTTTTGATTTGGGAACTGTTTAGGCCTGTGTATGGAGGTTTAGAGGTCTTGTGTTTAGCGGAACTACCTAAAAGTGTTTCTATATATTGTATTTACCTATCCTAGTAGCTTAGTTTTTTTCTTCAGTTTCTCTTTTCAAGATGACGTAACATCTGAAAACACAAGAGTTCTTGAGTGGTGACAGCTTTAACTAGAATTTGTAGTGTGAGGGCTGTGTTTAATTCCCCTTTGTTAAAACAAAGCAGTGAATGCATGTACACACGCATGCATGCATGCATGCAAACAGCAGTTAAATTCCTTACATTTGCTAGGGCCCCTGAAAACCTGCTTCATTAGCTTCAGTTTCAACAATGAAGCTTCCTTTTGTAATCTGCTTAAGCAAAGCACAGGCACTTTGTTAATGAAAACCCATCTTTAAAGCAAAATTAAGTGATTGTCTTTTTTGAGAAACAAACTCAACAAACCAGCTTTAAATTCTGAAGTCTGAGAGACCTTGATGTTCTAAAGTCATACATTTGTTTTCATCTTTAGGAAAAGCAACTGAATCCAGTTGTGTGGGAAGCTCTTCTAAACAAGCCAAGGATTCTGCGTATCTTCAGTTTTGACTGCTAGTAGCAAGGAAGGGATTTATAGTTAACCTATGGAAAGAGATCGCTGTTTGGAGGTGTTTCAGTTTTTCAGACTATAATTAAACTGATTCTTTGTATTCTGATGCTGGATTCATGTTCTGAAACATTCAGCTCCACTGCTAATTAGGGTAATGTTTATCTCTTAAAATAATGTTTCAGCTCTAAAGAATAATGCTTCTTCTGTGGACTTTCAGTAAGGTTGTATATTAAATTCCTTTTTTTTTTTTAGAGATGATAGTTGGCAGCTGGGTGATGAGAGCTCTTTGCTGCTGTGAATGAATGGGTATAACATTGGTGCAGGAGTTCTTTACCCTCTTTAATCCATCCTGGTACCTTAAAGGAACAGAGCTCTTGCTCTTGGTAGATTCTTCAGTGGTCCATTGGCATGTTTTCTTAGAAGGGCAAACTAATGCCCAAAATAAGAGCTGGGGAATATTTGGCAGGTAAAAGCTGGTTTGTTTTCTGGCACCTCCTTTTATAGGCATCAGGAGAGGAAAATGACTTGCTTATTAGTGCAGTGCTCTCAAGAGGAGTACAAGTTCATCCTTAAAGAGAAGGATAGTGGTTGAGTAGAAGTCCGGTTTGGTGTGTTCTGTAACTGATACCTGGAATACCATGGAAAGTTTTAAAACATCAAAATGCCAGTCCCTGCAGTTGAAGTACTCTGTTCATAGTGTTTCAGTATCCTGAACGGTTTAATGACTTGAGAAAATAGCCTTTGGTGCCTGTATGCTTCAGAGTGGACCTTTTGGTCATGCTCCCTATTGTTCCAAATTTTGAAGCATCAAAAAAATGCAGAAGAAAGTGGTAAATATATTTTTTTCTAGCATTAGAGTGCTTTATATTCCTGTGAGTTATCAGCACTCAACTAATTGTATTCAAGGAGACAAAACTAACTGCCCCTTGCCAGCTTGGTGTCCACCTGGCATGTACTTTTAGTGCCGGGATGGATCTGAGGTCCTGGCCGTACACAGGTACACTGGTGCTTCTGACACAGGAATTGTGAGTACAGGTTTGCTCAGGGCCTGTAATAGGCTTGTGTTGGAAAATGGCTTGTATGCAAATCCAGAAGAGGCCATGAAGGTGCAGGAAATGCCTTTCCTATGGAGAAAGACTGAGGGAGCTGGACTTGTTCAGCGTGGAGAAAAGAAGGCTTTGGGGAGACATCACTGCGGCTTTCCAGTACATTCAGGGAGCTTATAATCAGGATGGAGAAAGACTACATGGGAAACAGTGATAGAACAAGAGAGAATGATTTTGATCTAAAAGGGGAGATTTAACTTAGAAGGTAAGAATTTTTTTTTTTTTTACTCAGACAACTGTGAGGTACTGGCACTGCTGCCCAGAGAGCTGTGGTACCCCATCCCTGGAGGTGCCCCAGGGGACAGACAACGTGGGGCAGGGGTGGGGCTGGGGGCTCTAAGGGCCCTTCCAACCCAATCGTTCTGTGATTCCATAATTGACTTCTTCAGAAATCCTACTATTAGTTATAGAGAGGCTTGCGAGGAAGATGAGAATAATTTGGAGAGAAACCATCTTCAACCAAAGGTTTACTTAATGTAACAGATGTAAGTAGTCCATCCTTATGTTCAAACAGGGGCAGAGTTGTATTTCAACATAAAAGAAGGATGTCTGTATATGACTAAAGGTGACTAGAGAGTCACTAGAGGGTCTCTTCTCACTGGTGACAGGTGACAGGACAAGGGGAAATGGCCTCAAGCTGCTCCAGGGGAGGTTTAGGTTGGATATCAGAAAAAATTCTTTACAGAAAGGGTTGTTAAGCACTGGAACAGGCTCCCCAGGGAGGTGGTTGAGTCACCATCCCTGAATGTGTTCAAAAACCATTTGGATGTGCTGCTCAGGGACATGATTTAGCAGTGGGTTGTTAGAGTTAGGGTAGTATGGTTAGGTTGCGGTTGGACTTGATGATCTTGAAGGTCTTTTCCAACCTGAGCAATTCTGTGATTCTGTGAGACCATCATGTAATTGAAGTTTTAGTGTGCTTGAACTTTGGGAGATGAAATGTAGTGTAATTCTATTTAAATAAATGGTCAAAGAGAAATCTGTTTTATTATTTTTTTCCCTACAAGGGTCTGTTAATACAACAGGTGCGGCTTTACAAGAGGCAGTGGGCACACACTGGAACACAAGATGGTTGCCTCTGACTGTCTGGCATCACTGCTGTGCTGTGCTGGTGCCAGAGTGCTGGCACAGCGACTGGAGATGCTGTGGGGTCTTCTCCTGGGAGATCTCTGAAGCTGACTGGATGTGGTGCTGGACACCCTGCTGTGGATGGCTCTGATGAGCCAAGGCTGGGTGAGATGGACCCAGAGGTCCCCACCAGCCTCAGCCATGCTGTAGTTCTGCAGGTCCTTAACAATTGATTTGGAAATGGGAGCCTGAATCTTCTATTTGAAAAGCCAGTAGGATGAAGGGGAAGGAGGCCAGGGAAGCAGGTTGTATGTTCTGGAACTGGGGATGGCAAAAAGTGGAAGTAATCACCAACTTAGTGGAAATACAGAACACAGGTCAAAATGTGAGTGGGTCTGGACGAAATCTTCCTGCTTTAGGATAAACTGAAAGGATGGAGTGAGATTTGGCAACTGTAAAATTGAATGCTTTCCTGCGTCTGTATATATCTCTGTATACCCACTAACTGTGCTATCAACCAACTGCTTTTTGTGATGTGAACAAAATCATTCATTACTCACTAACATCACCTTTTACAATAAAACAGCTTTAAAGAAAAATAAGTTTTCCTCCAACATTAGAGGACTTGAATGTGACTAAACGGATTTGTGATCCAGCACTATGGGAGAGTGTGCTGTGGTCTAAAAGAGAGATTTAAAAGATTTATGGCTTGCTTTCATCCTGCATCTGTGTCGCTTTGAGAAGCGCTGGAGACTGAGGTGGATACATTCTCTGATCATATTTATAGTAGAAGATTTATATTTGAACCTGGTGTTTTTTTTCTGGGGGTTGATGAGTAACTTACCTGTGATTTTTAAATGGAGGTGTGCATCTCGTGCATTAGAAGTTTAACCTCTAGTGGGTTATCAGAGTTCCACCCCAAACTGTAGAAGTTGCAGATTGGGGGCTGCGGGAGACATGGAAGATTCGTTCATGTTTATCAATTTAATGACTGCAAATATATGCTTATAGAATGTAATGAATGCATTTCTGGATTTATTTCAGTATTACTGATTAAAAAAAATGGGGTTATTATTATTAGGGGAATCTAGGAAGTTTGCTAGAACTAGAGCAGAGATGAAGCCTTATGATTGAATCCTGTCCATAACGAATATGAAGCATGTTTGGGCTTCCTCAGCATAGCAAGAGTCTCACCTTAGTTTGAGCAACTGTTCTTACGGAATGGTTGTTTTTAAATGAAGGAAGCCTTTTTACCTCAGTTTGCTCAATTTGAAATATTTGTGTCATATGGACATGGCATATGTATGAAATAAGCAAAACAATTTTCATCAATAGGCTTTATTCTAGGAACTTCTTTAGACATTGGGGCTGTGCTACTACTTAAATTACCAGTGTTTTGTAACTGGAATACTTTTGCCTTTTGAGATATTGGCACATTACAGTGACTTGCTCATTTTCTTTCTTCACCGTCTAAAGATTCAGAATGGGAAGGAATATATGGTATGTGAAACCTACGGATGTGTTGTGCTTTTGAATAAGTTGAATAAACTTATAAATCTGAGTTTTGTGCATGTAATTATTAATATTATATTTTGCTAAGGTTTTGCATGATTTAAATACTTTTTTTCTAATCTTAGTCATTTGGATTAGAAAAAGTTGAGTCTAATTCTGCTCTTTGAAAAATTAACTTCCATACTGGGAAAGTGTTTTGAAGTGTATGGACTTCTAATTTATGTGACTCTTTTTCAGTTGGATTTTGTTGTGAAGAACAGTTTAATTTTAACACTTAAACTGATGCTTCTAGGTGTCAAATAGTTTTCAGATTAAATATGGTAACTGAGCTATGTTTTTGGAATTCTTTTTTTTGACAGAGACGATTCCAAGGTTTTAACTTTTCCTTGACAGGATGTGATGGTGGGAGAAGACCAGAAAACCAGTATTAAAACTGACTAGAGTACTGCTCAATTTCTTTAGTTAGCTGCTTGAGTGTCAGTGGTCAGTGCTAATCAGGTAGTGCTTTACAACTATACTGTAATTATGCAATTCTCATTTTTACAAGGTTTTTTTGAGTCCAAGATTTGTTTTTTATTAACTCAACTTTTCCCTTCTGTTTTACTTCTGTATTTTATTTTTCATACAAGTTGGATTCTTCTACAAGGCAAACTCTCCTTCACTCTCCTCTTCTTATACGGGGATATTTCTGATTTAAAAACCTTTTCCAATTGATATTACTTCTAGGACTTGCTGTGTTAGTGCTTCAAGTAGCCTCAGCCAAAGCTCAAAAGCAGGGACAGTTCAGGCAGGAGAAAAGAGCCAGTGCTCTATTGACAGTCCTCCTTGGCATGTGAGCTGAATTGGAGTTCAGCCTGTGCTGAATGGAAATCCCACGTGTGTGCTTCCTTCGCTAATTGGAGGGAAATGCTCTGTTCAGGCTTTGCAGTTTGGGAAAGCTTATACTTGGCCTTGTGTTGCTGCAAGCTTAGATCTAAGTGTTAGTTTCTGCAGCTAGTGTTGGAGAGCTGGGGGTCTGCTGAGGGAGCTGGTAATGCTCTCTGGTTGCTGTCCATACATTGACGCAATACAGTGATCCACAAAAATTTTGGTCATCTTGAGTTTAATTCTTCAGTTGGTAAATAAGGATAGTGGATAGTAATACTGTGTAGTTGTATGGCCTTGTGAACCCTCAGACTCTTCTTGATGAGGCTTTTTTTCTAATGCATTCAGAGTAGGAGGATGTATTCTTTCTTGAACATGGGCCATGGTAAAATATATTACTGGGTTTTCCCAAAGGGAGTAGCATCCAGATTTTGATTATCCTGTACTCTGTAATCTACTGTGGCATTCCTAGAGATCTTATTTGCAGAATGTTCTGTTATACAGGGTGTATTTAATGACAATACACTGAAAGACTGTAGATCTTAGACAGAAGGTAGGTTTTATGAACAGTTACTCAACTGTTTTGGATAGGTCATGAGTGGGGTTCCCCATGGGTCAGTATTGGGGCCTGTCCTGTTCAATATCTTTACTGATGACCTGGATGAGGGTGTGGAGTGCACCCTCAGTAAGTTTGCAGATGACACCGAGTTGGCAGGAGGTGTCGGTCTGCCTGGGGTAGGAAGGCCCTACAGAGGGATCTGGATGGGATGGATTGCTGGGCTCAGGCCAGTGAGATGAAGTTCAACAAGACCATGGGCTGGGTCCTGCACTTTGGCCACAACAAACCCAGGCAACGCTACAGGCCTGGGACAGAGTGGCTGGAAGACTGTGCAGAGGAAACAGACCTGGGGGTATTGGTCAGTGCTCAGCTGAACATGAGCCAGCAGTGTGCCCAGGTGGCCAGGAAGGCCAATGGCATCCTGGCTTGGATCAGAAATAGTGTTGCCAGCAGGAGCAGGAGATGGTACTCCCCCTGTACTCAGCTCTGGTGAGGCCGCACCTCGAGTACTCTGTTCATTTTTGGGTCCCTCACTACAAGAAAGATATTGAGGCCCTGGAGCATGTCCAGAGAAGGGCAACAAAGCTGATGAGGGCTCTGGAGCAGAGGTCTTGTGAGGAGAGGCTGAGGGAATAGGGGTTGTTCAGTCTGGAGAAGAGGAGGCTCAGGGGTGACCTTATTGCTCTCTACAACATCTGGAAGGGAGCTTGAGGAGAGGTGGAGATTGGCCTCTTCTCCCACGTAAATAGCAATAGGACTAGAGGGAATGGCCTCAAGTTGAGCAAGGGGAGGTTTGGGTTGGACATTAGGAAATGCTTCTTCCCCGAGTGAGTGGTCAGGTGCTGGAACGGGCTGCCCAGGGAGGGGATGGAGTCACTGTCTTTGGAGGTGTTCAAGAAGTGTTTAGATGTTGTACTGAGTGACATGGTTTAGTGGGAAATATTGGTGACAGGTGGACAGTTGGACTGGATGATCTTGGAGATCTTTTCCAACCTTGGAGATTCTATGAAACATGGAATTATATGCAAGTTGGTGCTATACATCATTAGACTGATCATCTGTTTTTGGTTGTTTTTTTTTTTTTTGAAGTAGGGCAATTGGCCACTCCCTGAAAATATTTGAATATTTTGGCTTGGTTTAGCATACGTTGTGAGCGGCTGGAAGTCCATGGCTTCTGGGATAAGTTGCTATTGACATGGGCCTTCTAAGGGCCTCTTGGTTCTTTGCTCAAAAACATAGAAGTGTTTGCAGTCATTTTTGTTCCACGTAGTTGCTGAATTATATGCTGAACCAGAGTCATTTTCTGGTTTGGGGAAGCATTTGCTATCAGTTTGGACTAAGTTTCTCACTGAATGCTGGAAATCTGGAGTGTGAGTGGGATATTTGCCTATAAATTGCCTTCAAATGTTATTTGAAGTCTCTTCCTCCATCGTGCTTGTGCATAGAGATCATATCTTGCTGTTAGTCTCCAGAGTGCAATGATCCTTTTGCTCCATAAGCCATAGGTTAACTAAAGATCAGAAAGAAATTCCATGTTCTGCTTCTTCTACCACCAAACAGGTTAAGTCTGGAAAGTAGTGGGCATGGGTGATGGGTTAATGGTTGGACTAGATGAACTTAGTGGTCTTTTCTAACCTTAGTGATTCTGTGAAAGGAACTTGTTTTTCAGAAGTCAGAAGATCTGAGGTATATAAAATATAATATTTAGCTTAGAATGCTAGCAGTCAAGAATAGGAATTTTGTGAACCTTCTACAGTGTGAATGGATGTTATTATTTTCCTATGGTTTCTCTTGGGGCTTCTCAGGGGTATGTGGTTGTCTTTTCATTGTGTTTTTTACAGCTCACAGCAGACTTTGATTTCCATGTTTCAGCAGTAGTCTTAGTTCTTTGAGGTGTATCCTTCATGTTTTTGGAGGCAAGTGCTTGAAACGAGGCAATGCTAATTTTTTTATTTATGATGAGGCACTAAAAGAAAAATCAGAAATTAAAGTATAAATGCCTACTCTTAGCCTTGGTATATTTCTGTAAAATAACCAACCTTGTAAATTCTTCCATGTTGACTGACATGAGGTAGAGAATTTGAGACTTGGCTTCTAGAGGTTATGATGGTTTTTGCTTCTGGATCATTAATGAAGTTGCCACTTTTATATCAATACAGGTAATTATGGTAGGTGCTACAATCAAAATAAATTCCCCAAGAGCGATTTGGGGCTTTAAAGTACTTTTAAAGCACTCCAAAGCCATTTGATTTTCTTTCCTCAGTGTCTAGTCTGGATACTGTCTTGAAGTAAAAGTTTGTCAAAACTGTTGCCCGAACCTCTGAATTTGGAGACTATCTGCCTGATTCTTGCTAGGATGCTGAGGAGCTGGTAGTAGCTCCTGTGTGCTCATTTAGTGCTGCATCCTGTCAGGACCTGGTTGAGCTCATGGCTGCAGGGTTGCGGGCAGGTGACTGCTCAGCTTTGGGGCAAATGTGCTGAGGCTGCCTTTTGGGTGTCTGTCCATTTAAAACTGAACAAAGCCATGCAAACAATGCAGTTTGCAGTCGTCGTTTTCTCTTAGCTAATCACAGCGGTATTGTCAAGTGTGGTACAGCCAGAATTGCTTTTGTGTACACGAATGTGCTTCAGTACTTGCTGGTGCATGGTCCTAAAAAAGATGTTGCTGGACGTTGCAGGAGGCAGCTGAGCAGGGAGGAGAAGGCTCAGGCACCCAGGAGTTCATGGCAGCATTGCTGCCATGGCAGATCTTTCTTGGTGTGCTGCAGATTTTAATGTTCAGGCTGGGGAAAAACAAAAGAGAAACAAGTAGACCCAAACGAATAGCGAACAGACCATTAAAAAAGTAAATTCAAATAGGAAATGAAAAGCTCCTATTTAATATACAGTATCTCCTGTTTACTCTGAGAGGAGCTCCAGAGCAAATCCATGTCCATAGTAGTAATGTAGGAGTTTGTAGACACTACTGTGCTAATTAAGGCCAAGTTTCCTTCCTTACTGAAGGAAAACTGCCAAGATACTGTGAGTTTTCTATAGAATTCAGACTCTTTTTTTTCCCGAAATATTCCAGTAGGGATGCTTAGTAAGACATTACCTTTACAGCTTGAAAGTAGAAAAAAAAAATTGCTTTGTGGTTTTCAGCAGTTGTAGTCAGGTTGGGTTCCAGCTGTCCCAGAGTTAGACCAACGTTTTTTCTGACTCTTTCCTATTACAGTTCTTCCTGTCAGTTTTTTGGGGGTTGTTTTTTTTTGTTGATCTGGTCTTCTACTTTTGCTGTTAAGTCATAATGTGTAAACAGAAGCTTTCTCTTCCTCCAAGCCCAAATTCAAATGTCTCTATGTACATTTGATTTGGCTTGCAATCCAAAACTCAAATACAGGGTTTGAAAGAACCTCTTTTGTAGAAATCCTCAAATGCTACCCATAGAAAAGATCTAATTTAACTTTCAAAGTCAGGCTTTTTGGAGACACTTAATTTTTTGTTTTCCCTGCAAAAAATCTTGGGAGTGGAGAGGATGCTTCTGTCATGGTTTTGTGATTTTCGGTTATTGGTATTCCACATCATAACATCATGTAGTGGATATACCTGGTTCTCAGAAGAGAAGGACTACCACAGTCCCCACGATACTTTTCTCCTCTGTTACCATTTCCAGCCGGAGGGAAAAGATAGAAGCTCGCAGTTTAAAAACTTGCAGATCACGAGACCTGGTCTCTTTTTCCGCCGTCTCTCGTCTTGGCAGCACCTCGCTCTCCAGCCGTCTTATCGTCGGTAGTAGAGTAAGGCCTACCTTGATTTTGGGACATTCTCTCTCTCTGTATTGGATTTATCAGCTTCAATTGTAATTATATTGTATTATAGTGTGTTGTTTTGCATTCCGATATTTTATTTAGTAAATTAGTTTGTTTCTCCTCAGATTGTTGCCGCTGTTCTTTGCTCTCAGGGCCATCTCCTTACCCTTTTTT
The DNA here is from genome assembly GCF_002078875.1 of Numida meleagris. NCBI lineage: Eukaryota > Metazoa > Chordata > Aves > Galliformes > Numididae > Numida > Numida meleagris. The sequence goes on from NC_034420.1 coordinate 902,244, forward strand.
CCCTTTTCCCTTTTCCCGGGGTGTGGACCCGTGGATCCCCCGTCCCCTTTGTCACGGAACCGGGCCGAACGCCCGTAAACCGTTGACAGCTTCTTTCTTATCTCCCATCTTGTTGCCTGTTCAATGTGTTAGCTGAGCAGATGCTTTGGCCAGCAGGGATGCTGTGGTATCAATGTTAAAAGCTGGTATATAATGTCATTTAAGTCTAGCTATTGGTGATAGATAGTAAGAATGTCTGTCTTACTGTCTGAGAATTCCTGTGTAATAGCTTTCAGCACTTTCCAAATAGTTTTTGCCTTGATTGGTTGTAGTATTTTTATTTTGTAGGTGGGAGATAAACTCATTAGGGACTGAACCAAAGCTTAAAATGTTTTTTTAAAAAAAAGAATGGAATGCTCCAGACCAATCTAGAGCAAATGTGTTCTTATTTTTGCTTATTTGTCAGAGGAAATATATAATTGCTTTCTCATATTTAAATGCAGTTCTTCAGGCTTTGTATTGGTTTGCTTTGCTTAAAGCAGTTTGGTCATTGAACTACGATTCACCTGGGAAGGTTTTCTTACTGTGTTTTTGCTTTTCTCCTAATAGTAGTTGCTTCTCTGAAGCAAGAGGTGATCTGAGGGGTGGATACATGTTATCAACAGTGAGATGGATGAAAGCCATTTGCTCTGTGAGACCTTTCTGCCTTCTGTGCTTACTGCTGGAGCATCCACCTCTGCATTGCCAAAGCAACATCTGCATCTCATGTGCAGTTGCACGTTGTGTTATTTGCTTCAGCAGTGCTGACGAACTTGTGATGCTTTGCAAGAACACATGTACTCCAACTATGGGAAAAATCAACCTTTTGATGAAGAGGACGCAGTTTGTAAAGAGTAAGACTTATTAACAGATGTCAAAGAAAACTGTGTTTTCTGTATGAACAGCTATCTGTAAAATATTCAGGTGTGGATTTTGCATCTGGCGACTACAGAGAATGGTTTACAGAGTAGATCTGTGACTGTACTCTAGGAGTAACGTGATGCTTCTATATTAACTACATGTATAGGAAGCAAGTGCATTTGGTTGCTTGATCACTATGATTTTATGCACATGCAGATCGGTGATGAGCACGTCTGGATGTCTAGGTTCCCATAAGGAATCAGAAGCATCAAAGATTGTATCTGATAGCTTGTCACCTTGTACTTGAATTAACGTTTCTTTGATAGAGGTACAGCAGGAGGAAAATCTTGAAAGAAGAAAATGTGGTGTTTCTTTTTACAAAGGTTTTTTATTTGGATATCTAACTATTTGGACATTCTGAATGACCATCACAGAATGATGGTAGCTGAGGTGACCTAGTGGCTATTTGCTGTCACCATCAAGCAGGAATCCTTCTTCTGTTCCTGGCTATGTAGTTTTCTCTCATCACTTCTGGTGTTTGCTAGGACACCATGTTCACCTTGGAGTTCACATTGAACTTGTTGTTCTGGCAGACAACTCTGGGCAGAAAAGTGTTGAAGCCCTACCTGCAGGAAAGCGTCTTCTTAAATGAGAAACTTCTAAGAAACACAAGTATTTTTCAGAAGCGTTTTTTGGGAAGGGGCTGGGAGGAGTGTAAAGCTTCTATGAGTTTGTTAGCTGTGGTCTAAATATTTCACTGCTAGGTAATAACTCTCTGAGGATGCAATTGAGATATTCTCTTTTCTCCTGTGGGACAGGCTTTTTTTCTCTGCCTTACTCCTGCTCTTCCTTCTCTCCTTCCCCAGTCAAGCCAAATCTGTCTACATCTACAAACCTTTTGTGATTTTTGAGGACATGTTTCAGATATTCCAGGATTTTAAAAAGTAGTGCTGTCACTGTCTGATTTTTTTTTCAAGTTAGGCACAACTTCAAGTTTCCTTTGCACTGTACTGAGGAGCTCTTTTGCAGCTCCTTTTGTCATAGGAACTCTTAAGCCAGTCCAACTATTTGCAGGAGAGTTCTTTTATTGCAATTTGGAAGATAGCAAAGGCTTACTTAAGCAGTCTTTCTACTGTCAGTTGGATTGCCTCTGCTGCCGAAGTTTGTTATTCTCTTTTATCCTATGTTTGCTGGTACTATTCATGGTACTATTCATTCATAACTACTCTTTATTCTATGGTGATATTGTGCTTGAGAAAGCTTGAAGCTGTTCTGTAGCTGTATGGGATTGCTGAGCACATGATGGTGTCTGACAGTTGTGCAGTGTAGGCTGCAGAAGACCAGCTCTTCTAGAGAGACCTGCTGGGGCACTACTTGCTGTTACTCTGCACTGGCTGGCCACAGACTGCCTTGGATCTGATGGACCAGCTGGGCAGGCACAGCTGCTCAAATGCATCCTGAAAGTGCTACATTCAGCTAACCCTCTTGGATCAGCTCTGAGATATGTGTGGAATACATACAGCTTCCATGAAGATGCTTGAAACATTTGCCTGGATAGAGTTATGGCACTGCTGTGAAGCAGTCTTTCTGAAGGTTAGGGTAATAAAAAATGCTTTTAATCCTCTGCATCTACATCAGCGTGAAGAACTGAAACATTAGGAAAGTTTGTGGCTAGCTTTGGCTGCACACGTGGGGTGATCAGATAAAAACTTCAAATGATTTCTTGCCCATCTGTTTTGTTTGCAGGTATCCCATGAGAGAGTAAAAGCTTAGCCTGTCTTAAATGATTTCTGAATTGAGTTTTACTGAGTATGGTAGTGGTGTTCTGTTCACCCATAATGTCATGTCAGAAAGATGCATTTGCCTTGCCACGTGATTGGTTTCAAGAAAAAGTGCTGAACTTTTCTCATCATCTCAGGAAGGTGTTGGGAAAACATGCTTAAGCAGAAGTCTTGTGTCTAGTTCTCCATGAGAGAATGCCTTCTAGCTGAGAGATTTTGTAGTGAGGAAATGCGAATGGTTTTTTACTGAAGTCTCTTTTACTTTGAGTTTCTCCCAAAATCTAGAGCTTGCAAGAAGGGAACGAGTAGTGAATGGAAGATTCAATACCTAGGATACGTTTATCTTTGCTAGAGGCTAGCATCTTACTGATGTGTGACTTTTGAGCTATTATGACTTTTGGGTGAGGGTTAAATATTTATTCACTTTATTTGATCTTAAAAAGGGTTTTGGGACAGGAATGAGGCTTGCCTTGACGGAGTGGAAGAACGTTATCTTTCAGTGAGCTCTGGAAATACAAGGAATGAAAAGAAGGCAGTGAACAGGCTATCGGGGAAAAAAATAGATGCTGCACAACATCTCTGGTTGGCATTCTTGAATATGTGCCATTGTGCTACAGAAAGCCATGAACGTTAAACACTGTAGGTTTCAGTTTAGGCATTTTCTTAGGGTCCTTATCCATTCTTGTGGCGCGGTAGAGTGCTACTGAGACTGTAATAATGCAGGAAATTGAGTTAATCTTTCTTGCACATAAATGATTACAAATGTGGAGAATCCTCTGGAGAATGCTTTTAGTTTTCAAGGGATGGGAGGAGAATAGAAGACCTGATTATTGCAGCTCACATGTGCATGAGATGTTTTAAACACCTGGGTGAATGACACAAGAACAAATAGCTATTAAGTGAACTCAAACCCGAATAAATTGGAGATTAGATGACTGAGCATTACAGCATAGTCATCCTAAATCACAGTATAGTAAAACCTGAGCAATTATTTAGATGGTACTATAAACCTGTAAAAGGGAACTAAATGGATGGGTGTCTGAGTAGCAGCATCCAGGTGACCCCTTTTGCTGTGTCCAGCCAAACACGCCTGCTCTGATGTCTTGGGTAGCTGCTGATTAGCTTTAGCATGTATAAAAAAAAGAAGTGATCAGGTTCTTGTGCTGTGATGATGGCTGATTTGAGGGCTGATGTTCATGTGAACTTTTTGGTTGGCAAAAAAAAAGTTATCGAATTAACACCAAAGAATGTCAGCTGGGTTTTTGAGCCCAAGCTCATGATGTAAATAAATGGCTTCTTCAGCTTACACTCTGAAAGTCCTTGGTGTGATTATATCACCTTTTCTGGAACAAAGTGGGAAAGTGTGAAGTGAGCTGTCAGTGTGCATTGAGCAGCTGGAAGAAGGAGCCACTGGCCTGTGAGTTGGTGACTCCTGGGATTCCTCTGGTTGTCACCCATGAAAACAAATACCTTGGAACAGGAGCTCTGCAGTTGTTGGAGTTGCATTTGTCTTCACAGGACACAAGACTTAGATCTGTGCTGTGATGTATTCTCTTATTTTCTGAAATCCTGTGCATGAATGCTTCATGGAGACAACAGCCAAGTGGAGGTTCTGCTTGTCTGTATCTCATCCTGATTAGATCCAGCAGCTTCTTCTCTTAGGCAGTGATTAGATCCAAGACAAGTGCAGTTAGTCTACAAGATCAAGGCAGTCCCTTGCTCTAGGATCATCTGGATGTATGTTTCTGCAGCAAATCTCTCCTCCAGTTCCTTCTTGATGCAGAAAGGTTAATTCTGTCTAGATATCCAGACTACTGGAATGATTTGAAATGATTCATCTGTCCAGTTTAGTTTCAGATATCCAGGTAACTTTTTCTTTTTCCAGAGTTCTTATTTTTCAGGTCCTTTGTTGCTAGGAGATGTGTTCAGTTCCCTTCATGAAAGCCTTGAAAGTAGAAGAAAACTGTTGTGCTTCTCCTTGAATGCTAAATGTACTCCTTGAAGCATTTGCTTGGGGATCGTTTCTCTAAATCCTGGGGATTTCTCTCCTTCCACTTCCATTTTGCTCGACGAGGCAGTCAGATTGGTTATAATAGTCCTAGATGTGCTGCTAGTGCTGGGTTGCGAGTCAGTAATTCCTTTCTTTTCCTTGGGCAGTATGCTGTAAGCAGATGCAAGCATGCAGTGCCACCAGTGTGATTTAGATCATCTCAGTACACTTGTTGCACCTCTTTGTGGTGTCTTTCTTGCTGGCGGGGAAGAGGTTCTTGGCTATTCCAGCAACCTGGAGTAGGAATACTCTAAGCCAACACTTAGTAGCTCTTCAACAATGATGTGGGTTATGTGACAGACTGTCTCATATGTGCTGTTACAAGTTGTTTTCAGGATCCCGAAGTTTGGCAAGTAAGCAATCTTGGATTGCTTGGAAAATAATTGGATGCTTTCAAACTGGGGAAACGCATTGTCTGGAGACAGTGTTGAAAACTTTCAAAGTGTGATTTCAGTATTGTAATAGTTGCAAGCTGGCTTGTGGGAAACATGGTGTAAATCAGTCGTGCACATCCCAAATTGCAAATTTTCAGAGAGGTAAGATGTGTTTTTTTTCTTTCCCCAGAGTTTTATATCTAGTTTGACTCTATTTAACTGCTAAGGAGTTGAAAAGTTACTGATTGATTGCTGGTGAAGGTAGCTAATCTATAAACCAGTAATCATTTTCTTTCTCTACCATGTGAAAATGTTTTTTGTACTATACCTCTGCTTTTCCCTTTATGCTATTTTCACATTAGTATAGGCAAATCTGGGCCCCGCATGTGTTGCAGAGGCAATTGCAGTGATGTTTAAATGATGAAATGGGCTGAGCTTCAGTTCTTCATTGTGTTCCAGTCTCTGAGGGGCTGTGTGGAGTAAAACCTGTGTGGAGTAAACTGTGCAACTGTACCATAACTTTATTTTAGACATGTAAATGAATGAGATAAATAGCTGCTTATGGTGACTGATATTCTATATTGCCCCTCAGGTTGAGTCTTGTAGCCAAGAAAATGTCTAAAACAAATGACTTGTTACCAGAGTTCATTGAGTCTGTGTTTCTACTCTGTAGTGCAATGATAGCGTAGAGGTGACATTATTTTCAAGTATGCTTAAAAAATTGGAAATCTTATTTTGTATTTGTATCTGGAGGTGTGCAGTTTAGAATATTAAAGTAGTGGGAATTCAAACTAATTTTTACGTATTTTTTTCTTGCTCTTAGAAACAATATGTTGGAAGCATTTTGAGTGGAGTTGCGTGTACGAAATAGAAAACTCTTCACATGTAGATAACCTAAAACCATGTCTATGGAATAGTGCCTGCTTTCCAAACTTGTTTGTGGGTTTGACCCCTGGGCTTGTCTTTAGTCCCCTTAGAGATTTTAATTTATGTTTTATTCTTCAGAGGTATGAGTTGAGAATTTTGGACAGATATTTAAACTGCCAGTTAAAAATAGTTTTGTTGCTGCCTTATTACAGTTAATAAAATGTTCAAGTAGTAGACAAGTGTTAACAGCTAGTGTTACATAGCTGATTTTCTGGCATGTTTGCAAGTGATTTCTAACTAATAGTGCATGTGGCTGAAATCTAAAATAGTGTCTTTGCATTTTTTTTGTGTGACTTTCATACTAACATCACTGAACGAACATGCACTGAAGGAATTGGTAAATTGTCCACTGCCGATGGTAAAGCCTTCGCAGATCCCGAGGTTCTCCGAAGACTGACGTCCTCTGTCAGCTGTGCACTGGATGAAGCTGCTGCTGCATTGACGCGAATGAGGGCGGAGAACAATCACAATGCAGGACAAGTAGACAAGTATGTACTGATCACTCTTTGGTTTCTGAATTCTAGAGTGTGAGTTAATATTTCTCATTTCAAATTCAGTTTTTACAGTCAATCCTCAATAATGTGTGTGCTGCACTAGCAGATAAATTGAAGGTTTAACTACTGCCATATCAGGTTATCAGCTTTAGAAGTGTAAGACAAGTGTGATTTGGTTGATTAGAGGACATGCTGCTCTTCCTGTGCGCTACGTAGTCAATTTCTTTTTTTCAAAATCTGGTTAAACTTCTCACTGTAGAAGAGTTGGTGATAGTTCTCTGTTTATTGCTTTATGTTTTGTTGGAAACTGAAGGATCTAGTTCATAATATTCTCTTCCAGCTTTTAGTACAAATATTTAAAGGGTAGCAGTTTGCCCAGGAATCTTGCCCAAGGAAGGTGGTGGAAAAAGTAGCTATATACCTGGTTAACTCTTCATGGGCAATAATTAATGAGGACAGCATTCAGCTCCCATGACTGTAGAAATGAGATTTTGTCCTAGGCATCTGAAAGGCTTCCTCTCCATTGGTAATTTCAAAGCATTGTTAAGGCTCCTGGAATATTTTCTAATCTGACAAGTGAATAGAAGTTATTCCTAAACTGTTGAGATAGTGTGACTGCATATACAGCTGAACTTCAAATCTCAGATCAGAAATCTAAAGTATTTTTCTTTTCATATAGATTTAATTTTCAGTTATTATTGTCAAAATACTGAAGTTACTATACTGCAAATATAAGTGATCCAGGACCTGGGTATTCTCCTCAGGTCAGATCTCGGCCTAACTATCAGCTACTAGCACAGCTCAGTTCATTTTTGAGTATCTTGCAAATTAATTCCTTTTCACGTTTTCAAATTAGGCTTTAACTATTCATTTAACTATTTGTCTGAAAAATTGAAACTTATGTGCTTTCCTGAGGAAGCCTTGTGGTCAAATGGTTATATTCTTCATTGCAAGTAAGCTTCTTGAATGTCTCTTTTACAGAAGAAAAGTAGAAGTTTAAGGTATTTAATGCATCTGAATATGTTCATTTTTAGGATTCTCTTTTTAAAAAAAAAAAAAAAGAAATGAGGTTCCTTCCCTTTTACACAAATCATACCATTAAGGACTGCTTTGCATACAGTCCACCACTGTTGATAACGGAAGGCTCTTCCTCCCTTCCCTTCTTCAGCTGGTGATTGAAGAAACTGTGGTTTCATACTTAGTTGTTCAGGGACAGTGAATTTCTCCTATTTATTTTCTAAATTCATTTCTGTCATATAGGTAAGTGTAACTGAGTTGATGCTGAGTGTGACTTGCTCTTGTTTAAACGTGTTTAGCAGTGCTTTAACCGTCTTAGAATTAAAATTTTTTTGGTACAGAAAAAGATTTAAAGGACAGATGACTTGGTTCAAAATAAATTGAAGCTCACTCACCTTTTCTAGATCTGCTTAGTATATTTTCTTAGGTCTTAGGGAAAATAGCTCTTCTCTTGATGGCAGAAGGTAAAGATGTTTAAAGTAGTGGTAATAAACTTCCTGAGCTTTTTAGATGTCAAGAGCATCTGAAAACTTATGTTAAATGCTCTTAGGATTGTATGAAAAGAAACATAATCGATGTGTAAGACTCTTTTCTTCCTCTAAGATGTCATTAGGTGAGGTAAGGATTTTTCTTGGTTTGAAATGCCTGCTTAAAGAGAAGAAATTGGTTTGTTTGCTTAGAAGAAAAAGGCTTTGGGCTATTGCAGAGGAGGAAATAATCTTACTATATGAGAGACAATGGTAAGGAAGTCTGGTTTGTTGTAATATTGAGTATTATTTTGGCTCTCTCTCTACTAGAAATTTCCCTCTGTACCTGTGGTTTGCCATAGTCATAGCCTGTGTCTATCTGGCATTCCGCTGAAGTGTGAATAACATCAGTGAGGTTGACCTCTGTGTCTTTCATGCACGGCACATTACCTAGTTTTGAGCACTCTTCTCTGTATGTAGCTTATATAAGAGCTTGAGTGAGTTAGCATAAGTGAACAAGAGTTAATGTAGACACGAGGAAGGTCTTTATTTCCATTTCACCCGTGAAAATAATGTATATTTGTACTTTTCTTTTAAAAAAGCAACTGCAAGCTATTTTTCCTAGGAGGATGTCTTGAGTTCTTAAGGCTTATTCCCTGCATAAGAAAGCTACCCATTGTTGCAGCTCTTTTTTGTGCTTACTGTATGGTAACTGATTTTCCCAGTCGCAGTTTGGCAGAAGCATGCTCAGATGGGGATGTAAATGCCGTCCGGAAGCTGCTGGATGAAGGAAGAAGTGTAAATGAACATACTGAAGAAGGGGAGAGTCTCCTTTGCTTGGCCTGTTCAGCTGGATATTATGAATTGGCACAAGTAAGTAACAAATGCAGTCACAACTAAACCTTCATGAAACATTGTTAAAGGGGTTTCTTTGATAGCTGGACACCTTAACTATCATGATCAAAACAGTTTTTGTAATCCAAAAGTAACAGTTAATACAGCTTAATGTGAGTACACAGTTATTGGTTGTCTTTTTAATAGAAAATGCCATCATATACGCCTTAAGGTCTTGTCTGAAGACTGTATCTTGTGTTCTAAGGTGTCTGTTTTTTCTTGCATTGTTCTAGAACTAGTCAAGGTGTTCTGCCAAGCAGAACATTGCAACAGTGGCAAAAAAACCAACCAAACAACAACAAAAAAAAAACAAAAGGGGTTGCTTTCACTCATTTGTTTTCTTAATCACATCTGTATCACCATTGGATTGGTTTGGGTTAATATCTGGCTTTTTACATGTGTATTCAAGAGCAGAATTTGTCCTTTTGGTTTAAGCGGTGATTCTCAGAAAGTGACCAGCTTCATGCTTATTGTGCAGACAACTGTATGGGGGAGAACTGTTTACCTGTAAGCTTGACCTAATGTGGGCTGTAGTCATTAATGCAAACTTACAGTTTATCTGCTGTCATTTTGGTTAGTGAATTGCCCTGTGACATTTGAAAATGTCAGTACTGTGCTGTAACTTAATGTTGATTTTAACAGATATGAATAGATGTAGAAAAATAGCATTACCTTAAGCAGAGTGGGTAATTATATGTGGTCCTGAGGAGTACCATTGTATTTCACTGCTGTGGGTATTAATGTAAGGGGATGTCATGGCTGACTGGGGAATCATTATCAAGCTCCACTGAACTAGAATCAAAATGTCAGTGTTAGAATGTATTCATTCTAATAGTGAACTTTTTTCTTTAGGTGCTACTAGCAATGCATGCAAATGTTGAAGATCGAGGGAATAAAGGAGACATAACTCCCTTAATGGCAGCTGCCAGCGGAGGCTATGTAGATATTGTTAAACTTCTCCTTGTTCATTGTGCAGATGTCAATGCTCAGTCTTCAACAGGTAACTGGGAAGCAGAAACTGAAAAAATGAACAAAACTAGAGCATAAACCAAGTGTTTCTGTTCTGAACATGAGTGTTTCTGGCTTATATTTTATCTTAAAATACAAACATCAGGAATGACTAGGCAAGATACATACTGGACATGAGGCACTAATGATAGCTTTTAATGTTAACTGTAATGGAAAGCACTGTTCCTCAGAAGTCCACTGTGGTATTAAACGACCAGAAAGATACATCAAGATCAATTTTTCTCATTTGTACAATTCAGAGTTGTCCCATGGGCTTCTTATTGGATGTATCTGATCAAGACCAGTTTTAGTGGTCTGTTGCATTTTACAGTTCTTTAAGCATTGAGTGTTGTCCACATTGCTGATGCTTGACCACGACCTGACTAACCTTGCTGAGAGTATTAACCTGCATTTTAATTTTGCTAAGATAGAATTAAATTTTCTTTGAAGTAGGTGACATTCATTTTATCTTGACATTTAGTTGTATTAAGTAGAACTTGCCTTAAAATTGACAGTAAAATTTAAATGTGAGCCAATGTGAATGTCATTATCAGAATTGGAGTTTTAAATTGTAATAGTTTATTCTCATCCAACCAGCAGAAGTTTTTCAAGGGATCGCTGAGTACCATCTTAAACAAAACAAACAAATAAAAAGCCCCCAAAACCACACCAACACAAAAGCAGAGCAAAACCAAAAAAACCTCAAAAAACTCACTCAAAGAGATCAATGAGTACTTTTCTCTTTTTGTGTGCTGAAGTAGGAAACTTGACAAAGAAAAAAAAAATGCTTATTTTGAATATTACGTAAGTGTTGAAACTTTCATATTATAACTGTGTTAAAAATATTGGCTGAAATAACTTTACTGTCACAGTAGTCCTAGTGGTGTACTTGTTTTTTCAGGGCTTTTAAAACTAAATTCATTTTCTGTATTAGAAGTGGGGAATGGAGAGGACTTATATGTAACTTCTTCTTCTCTGCAGGGAACACAGCGCTCACTTATGCTTGTGCTGGGGGCTTTGTTGACATAGTGAAGGTGCTATTGAAAGCAGGTGCTAATATAGAAGACCATAATGAGAATGGGCATACCCCCTTAATGGAAGCAGCCAGTGCAGGTCATGTTGAGGTTGCAAGAGTATTGCTGGAATATGGTGCAGGAATCAATACTCACTCCAACGAGTTCAAAGAAAGTGCACTTACACTTGCATGCTACAAAGGTATTGTCTCGTATGTTGTTTTGTGTTTTTGTTGTTGAAATTTATTTCTGGATTTAGCTAAAAATTCCAGCCAAACTTTTGATCCAGTACTTTCTTAACTGTTTAAAACTGATGTCAGGAGATGTTCTTCCTTGGTGTAGTGGTCTGCTTGTATTCAAATGTGGTGGACATATGCGGCATGCTGGAGCTGAAATCTTGTGAATGGCTACGTCCAAACTTGTGCTTTGACGCAGCACCACTTTCTTTCCCTCCACTACTGCATTCACCATTTCATTCAGATTCTCCTCACCAACTACCTGCAAGTTTTGAAAACACCTGTTAGTTGTTAGGAAAATTTTGCTAGATTGGATGTTTCTGTAATAACTGGTGGGAGTAAAATGCTAGTATTATTACTGAATATTCCTTCTGTAGTGTAATTTTGGAGGATGTTTTTGAATTGTGTATTATGACCTCTTGTGGACTTAATTTCTTTTGCAGTTCAAAGTTTCTACATAAAATAACTTAGTGCCACATTAATCAAATGGACTACCAGCCAAATTCTTTTCTTTCAAAGGAAAACAAACTAAAAAGCATTAATTTTTCATCAGTTGTTTTCCCCTAATAGAAGCTGTAAGCATGCAGATTATTGTCAAAGTAACTTACATTTTTGCCTCTGCAGTTAGAATCGGAGCATACAAGTTATTTGTAATTTATCAGAAGACTTGGCTCTGATTTTTGTCATGGATTTCCTGCAGCATGTAGTTCATTATGAGAATTTTCAGTAATAGCACTTTTGGATGTGTTCGGAGGAATTTTCCTGTTTCTTTCTTTTTAAACTTAGTAGGAATGGTGTAATGCAATTACACCATCTTCATTGACTGAGGATTTCCTGTGTCATCTTTGGCAAGACAGTTAAGCTACATTGTTTTTCTATCAATTTGTGTAAAGCAAAATCTGGTTTTGAAGGATAAGATTTATCTGCCCCTTGGGAGGGGCATGTATATGTATAACTTGTAAGGGACACATTCTAGAACAACAGAAGCCATAATAGATTTGAGTAGAAGTTTTTTAAAATAGTGTCATATATATGCACATTATATCAATACTATGTTCCTTGAATTCTCAGAAACATCCCCAAGTGCTATGAATAAAAAGCTTGTAGTTCAGATCTACATGAGCCTATCTTTAGAAGATAGATAACTCCCCTTTCAAAACTTATGCTGCTTTGGAACACTTAAATCATATGTCAGTATACTGTTGTATAAGGAACTAGCACAGTCTTTTATAACTTGAAGTCACAAGGGAATGTTCCTACTGCATAAATTAGAGGTCTATTTTAATTTCATAGTTGGACAGTGTCATTGAAAAAGACAGTCTGATGGCTGACCATTCTCCGTTACTTTTCATTAGAGGACTTAGAGTAGGCTTACGACTTATAACTTCTAAGTTGCTAATAGTAAGCTATGAAAATCTAAATGATTTCATTAACGTATTGTCTATAGTACTAAAGGCTTTTGCAATTAAATGCTTACTTATTTTGCTCTCTTTCATTTGAAGGGCATTTAGATATGGTTCGTTTTTTGCTTGAAGCTGGAGCTGATCAAGAACATAAAACAGATGAGATGCACACAGCGTTAATGGAGGCCTGCATGGTAAATAGTCTTTATCTGTTCTGCTTCTTCAGTGAGAGAGAAATAGAGGAGATGGTAAAATGAAATGAGCCTGTGTTAATAACTCAGTTTGGGTCTGCAAGCGAGTGTTTTAGTTCCTACTGTAACCAAAGTCACAGGGACTCTGTGGTTAGGGACTGGAAGGGAACACTGGAGATCATCTCCAGACCAATCCCCTGCTAAAGCAGGTTCCTTAGAGAAGGTTGCACAGGGAAGCATCCAGTCAGATCTTCAAACATCTCCAGAGAAGGAGTTTCTACTACATCTCTGGGCAGCCTATTCCAGGGCTCTGTCACCCACAAATGCTCCTTATGTGAATTCTAGGGATAAGTAATTTGCAGTGACGTTAGGTAGTATGTTGAGCCCAAGTCACTGTTTCTTTTGCAGTGTAAAAGAACTAGTTTCTTGTCTTTGTCTTATTTATAAAGACCTTAGAGATCATCATGGTGTGTGCCTTCAAGAAGTGCATTGAACTGAATGACTAATGCATTGCACATATTCTTTCACCAACACAGGAAACTAGTGTGCTATACATACACACAGTTTATTCTAGGTTTCTGTAACTGGTGCTGTGAGTTTTTGCTTTGCAAATTAAAGAAAGTAGGAGAAAATTAGTTCAGTTCTTAGTTCCTTGTTTTCCTAAGTAGCATAGAGAATGAAGGAAAAATGTTTTTTCTTCTGGTAGGCTACGACCTTTAGAGGAAAGTGCAATATTCCAGTAGTCTTCTGAGAGCAGTAGGATCAACTGTTCTTCTACTGCAGCTGTGAGATGATGAGGCCAGTGACCAAGATCACATTATAACATCTTGTGTTGAAGTCTTCTGGTGGTAATGGGCTGGGTGTATGGTGTCACCTAAGGGAGACTGCAGCATTTAGACTTGATCACTTATGTGCTTTCATTGTGATAGTCTAAGCAGTGGGTTGATTTGTAGGCTATGAATAGTCTCTCTTGCAAGATAAGCTGTATGGATGGCCTACGTATTATAATTTTTGAGTATTTCAGACCAATTTGCATTGTGGTATGTGTATTTAACCTTTAAAAGCAGTAGAGAGGAAACTGACCCTTTTGAAGTCTTGATTCCAAGTCTTAGTGGTGAAGTTTTTTCCTTGTTGTTATCTCCTAGCTACACTCTTAGAGAAAGGAACCATTCTGGCAAATTATTGTGATTTATGCCAGTCTCCACAGTTTTTTAACCGATGGGTTCTGTGAAGAAATACAGGAAGCTAAAGTGTTTTTTATTCAGCAATTATGTTGTAAGTGCCTCTGAGTTATGGTACTATGTTCTTATAAAGTTGGAGTGCTACACCTAAGGTAATATCTTACAATAGAATCATAGAATTAGCTAGGTTGGAAAAGACCTACAAGATCATCCAGTTCAACCATCCACCTACCACCAATAACCCCACTAAACCATGTCTCTCAACACAATGCTGTATCTAAATGTTTCTTGAACACTTCCGGGGATGGTGACTCCACCGCATCCCTGGGCAGCCTATTCCAGCGCCTGACCACTGTTTCAGAAAAGTAGAATTTCCTCATGTCCAGCCTAAATCTCCCCTGACTCAACTTGAGGCCATTCCCCCTTGTCCTGTCACTAGTTACAAGAGAGAAGAGGCTGACCCCCAGCTCACTACAGCCTCCCTTCAGGAGTTACAGAGAGCGATGAGGTCTCCCCTGAGCCTCCTCTTCTCCAGACTGAACAATCCCTGTTCCCTCAGCCGCTCCTCATCAGCCCTGTGCTCCAGACCCCTCACCAGCTTCGTTGCCCTCCTCTGAACACGCTCCAGGGCCTCAGTGTTATTCTTGCAGTGAGGGGCCCAAAACTGGACACAGTACTCGAGGTGCGGCCTCACCAGAGCTGAGTACAGGGGGAGTACCATCTCCTGCTCCTGCTGGCAACACTATTTCTGATCCAAGCCAGGATGCCGTTGGCCTTCCTGGCCACCTGGGCACACTGCTGGCTCATGCTCAGCTGAACATCGACAGCACCCCCAGGTCCATTTCCTCTGCACAGTCTTCCAGCCACTCTGCCCCAAGCCTGTAGCGCTGCCTGGGGTTGTTGCAGCCAAAGTGCAGGACCCGGCACTTAGTCTTGTTGAACCTCATCCCATTGGCTTCAGCCCAGAGATCCAGCCTGTCCAGATCTCTCTGTAGGGCCTTGGTACCCCCAGGCAGATTGACACCTCCTGCCAACTTGGTGTCGTCTGCAAACTTACTGAGGGTGCTCTCAATGCCCTCATCCAGGTCATCAATAAAGATATTGAACAGGACAGGCCCCAGTACCGACCCCTGGGGAATACCACTCGTAACCAGTTGCCAGCTGGATTTAACTCCATTCACCACCACTCTCTGGGCCCGGCCCTCCAGCCAGCTCCTTACCCAGCAATGAGTGTACCTGTCCAAGCCACGGGCTGCCAGCTTCTCCAGGAGAATACTGTGGGAGACAGTGTTGAAGGCTTTGCTGAAGTCTAGGTAGACCACATCAACAGCCTTTCCCTCATCCACCAGGCAGGTCACTCGATCATAGAAGGAGATCAGGTTAGTCAAGCAGGACCTGCCCTTCACAAACCCATGCTGGCTGGGCCTGATCCCCTGGTTGTCCTGCAAATGCCGTGTGATCTCCCTCAGGACAATCTGCTCCATCACCTTCCCTGGCACCGAGGTCAGGCTGACAGGCCTGTAGTTCCCCGGATCCTCCTTACGACCCTTCTTGTAGATGGGAGTCACATTGGCAAGTCTCCAGTCTTCTGGGACCTCTCCAGTTGACCACCTTTAGTTAGAAGGGTTTGTTGCTGGCTTTTGGGCATCTTCTCTGAGAACAACAGCCTATCCTTAGTTGACAGACTTGATTGCTGTTAACCTCATGTTACTGCTATCTGCTTCATGGTTGATTTAATAAAGACAAGCACTGATAGAAGTTGCCTGTTTGATTTCCCTCTTTCTCCCTTTTCTATCACTTAGTGGTTTGAGTTACTGACTGGCAATTCTGATGAGATAAGAATGGGGAAGTAGTAGTTCACCTGAGGTTACTGTTTTTAAATGGATAAGTTCCTTTGTTTTGAGAATTGGGATGACTTATGAGTAAGAATTTCACTTTACAATTTTGCTGAGGTGTTTGTGCTCTAGCCCAAACAAATCTATGTTTAACTTTGGGCAGAGACATATTCTAATATCTTTTTTGCCCTTTAATGTAGTCCAGCTTCATTTCAGTTTCCTTCCAAGGAAACAATATAGATAAATATACTTTTTACCAGTGACATTGGCCCTTTTCTTGGTTTTCATTGGGAGGAAGTAGTCTTTTACTTCTGTAGGAAAATCTACCAGCAGGTGTTGGGGGCTAGTTTGAAGAAATAATCCTGGTTTGTGGGGTTTGTGGCCAAATCCCAGGAGAACCACTGTGGCAGGACACAGAGCTTTGTGAGCATTGCTAAAGCATCAAATCTGTCTGACCATTTTTTTTTTCTTTCCAGAAGAATCATTTCTTTGGATGGTAAATAGAGTGATCAAAGTGATGCACGTGCTACCTATGCATCTGGAAGGCAGCGAATATCTCTGAGATACACAAACAGCATGCCTCAATTCAAATTTCTCACTTTGAAGTTCCCTTTTTTGTCCTTAAGTTATCCTGCTATTTGTGTATGCTCAAGAAAGATCTAGTTTGAAATGTTCCTAGGGTCTGTTCAGAGGACTCCATTATCTCATTGAGCGCTGTTTTCATTACTTGGGTCTTTTATCAGCATAGTTCGTAATCAGTTTCAGTTTACCAATTTCTTTTCTCCATGTTCTAAAAGTTCGGGTCCTGTTCAAGTAAACAACAGGAGAGGGAAAAACCATAAGGATGCTTCTTGTTTCTAGATGCCAAAACTTATTTGCATTTGCCTATTCTCACAGGTATTGTGGCTCTTTACAAACCACACCTTGAAAACATAAATTTTTGGTATTTGGGCTCTTTCAAGGAATTTTGAGGAGTTTAATAATAGTTAACAGCTACGTTTATATGTTTTGATTGGTACATCTCAAACAGACTGATATGGTGATCCTGTTCCTCTTTGTTCTGTGGCAAAGATTGGTTCACCTCAGGGTACTTTTCTCTATCCTTTAAGATTTATTCCAGCCTTTTCTGCTCCTTTTAAACTATCTGGATGTAACCCCCTTCAGTTCTTCTGCAGGTATCTTTCCAGGATACAGAAACTGCCAATTGGATTTTTTTTTTTTTTTTTGTTGGTAGAAGCTATGAATAATCTATAAAAAGGAAAAATCATTTTTTTCCCATTGCTTGTTTTGAGATTTAGTCATGCAGTGGATTTATTTGTGGAACTTGTTCATCTACGTTACTTTTGTGCAATGGGTACTTTTCTGGGTATTTAAGAATATCTTACTTCACAACTCTGCCCTATCTTTTCCCAAGAAAGAAAGGAAAAAAAGAATCTAGCTTTTTTTTGCTGTCCATTTAAATGTAACATAAATGTAGGTGAAAATCTAAATGTCAGTTTAATCCAAGTGTTATAATAATTGTCATAAACTGAACCATCATAAATAAGACTCCTCAAAATCATTTTCAGACCTAGTGCAATGGTAGTTACAACTACTGCATTAAATGTCTTTGACAGTTTCTGATTTTCATCTCTGTTTTGTAGGATGGACATGTCGAAGTAGCACGCTTGCTTTTAGACAGTGGTGCTCAAGTGAATATGCCTGCAGATTCATTTGAATCTCCCCTCACCCTGGCTGCTTGTGGTGGACATGTGGAGTTAGCAGCTCTCTTGATAGAAAGGGGAGCTAACCTGGAGGAAGTCAATGATGAAGGCTATACTCCTTTAATGGAAGCTGCACGTGAAGGCCATGAGGAGATGGTGGCTTTGTTACTGGCGCAAGGTGAGAGCACTGTTATTTCTTTAGCATTCACTATGGAGCATGTGGTGTTGACTATTCCCTGTTAAGTATTCTGTGCAAATTCCTCTTACCTAGTATGTGGATGTCACTGCTTGTTGCTGTAACTGCAGAGCAAAGCTAGAACACCTGAGCTGCAGAGGTAATGAGCATTCACCTTTCTACCTTGTCTCTGGTCAGTTAAAGTAACAGCTGTTTTGTTTCCCAGGGGCAAATATAAATGCACAGACTGAAGAAACGCAGGAGACAGCTCTTACTCTGGCATGTTGTGGTGGGTTTTCTGAAGTAGCTGACTTCCTCATTAAGGCAGGAGCTGATATAGAACTTGGTTGCTCAACGCCTTTGATGGAAGCTGCTCAAGAGGGTCATCTTGAACTGGTGAAATACTTGCTGGCAGCAGGTATGTGTACAGTACAAATCTTTAGCCCACAGACATTATGGAATTTATGTTCTATATGATTTAGAAGATACCTAGGCTTGATGGCGGTAGTGTTGTAACATGAAACTAGCCTCAGATATTTAAAAGAACAAACAACAGTACAAGCTGCCATGCGAGGGCAGGCTGAGATTTGGGGCTGTTCAGTCTGGAGAAGAGAAGGCTCTGGGAAACCTGAGAGTGGCCTTTCGGACTCCTTAGGAGGATCTGTTGTGATAGGACAAGGGGAAATGGTTTCAAACTAGAAGAGGGGAGATTTAGACTGGGTATTAAAAAAAAAAAAAAAAAGGTAATTACAATAAAAGTTGTGAAGCACCTGAAGAGGTTGTCCAGAGAAGTGGTGGATGCTCTGTCCCTGGAGACATTTGAGGTCAGGCTGGATGGGACTCTGAGCACCTGACAGAGCTGTGAGTGTCCCTGTTCACTGCAGAGGAGTTAGAGTAGATGGCGTTTGAGGGTCCCTTCCAAATCAAATGGTTCTACTCAATGATATGTTCTGCCTTAATGTTGTCTGATACTGTTAAGAGGAGCATGCCTTATGGAATACTGGTTTCTGCTGCATCTCTGAGAAATATCAATAGTCATTAGGAAAATTGTTCCCAGCATTTAGGGGAAAATGTTAATATAAATAATGCTTGTTTTTATACTCTACTCCTGTGTTGACTGAGCCAAACTATCTGCATGCCAGTAATGAATAACCAGTGCGTTCAAATTTGCACCTTGAAAAAAGCACAGAAGACAGATTTCTGGAATGTGCTGACTTTCTTCATTATAAAGTATTATAAAATTTAAATCTTACGTGAGTTTTATAGGGGCAAAATTATGCTATCAGTTAAAAGCTGGTAGAGGCTAAAGTACGATAATTAAAACAAAAAGTAAAAGGAGCTGCATTTTGGAAATCTTCCTTGTAATGGCAAGTAATTTATTTTTATATTATCACTCTTCTCTAAGAATAAGCATAAAATCTGCTGGATTTGTAATTCTAAAAAGTAATGGTCACTGCTCATCAAAGGACAGTAAATCGCAAGTCTGTCTCTTTGTACAGTGATACCAGCATGGGACACCAGTCGCTAGCTGGCTTGAAACTCTGCTTGCACTGCACTTACACTGATAGTGTATAGGTTAATAGAGGAGCTTTGTTTTGGCATCAGTTAGTCTCTAAATACCTCTCACACCTTGAAAATAAGAAATTGGGTAATAACATTCACCATTTTAGAAGAACAGCATATAATTTTTAGGTTGCAGAAAAGGACATGAAGCTAATCTAACTATTTTGCTAAAATGTTTTTAAAGAAAATTATTTTAAAGAGCAGGGAAAGAATGAAATTTGTACAAGTATACAATCTTGTAACATTAATACTTATTCAGTGAAGTGCATTTAATCTGTCTTTCCTTGGCATGCAACTACCTGTCAGATGGATAGTCTGGACAACCGTCTGGATTCACTGTTTGTAGGTAGAACTGACATTTCTAGTGCTGTAGGGGAAGAATAGGAGTAAGCGAACACATAGGTTTAAGTGCTTAGATTATCAGTCTAGCCTATTTTAAGCCTTGGCTTGTCCCATCTTCTCAGTATTTTCGCTGTGAGAGCAATTTTTTAACCATAAGAGTGATGTCTTTAGGCTGTGGAAGCTGCTGGCCTCTAGGATGTAGCTGCTGTCATGGATAAATAGTGCTCTTATTTTGTGTTGTTCTGAAACACATGGTAAGGTGATGTCCAATAAGTAAAAATAAATAAATAAAATATTGTGTTTCTAGGAGCTAATGTTCATGCCACCACGGCAACAGGAGATACAGCATTGACCTACGCATGTGAAAATGGACATACTGATGTTGCAGATGTGTTGCTTCAAGCTGGTGCTGATTTGGTAAGGTTTCTGCTACATATTGTGGAGAAAAACTTTGGTTTCAGACTTTATCCCAAAGCTCGTGTGCTTCTAGAGAGGAAGATGATTCCAAAAATTGAGATTCTTATATGGTGTAAAGAGAAGTAGGAGAACTTCCGAGAAGCCTGTGTAATCTGCTTGGTGTAAAAAGTGAAAATTGTTAGTAACTACTGATCTCTTAAATGAAAAATTTTATCTGTCACGTACATTTGTGACAGTTGTGACAGTTAATTTCAGTATGTTCCATATATTTTATTGTTTAGCAGGATGCGTTTCTGCATTACCTTTGCTTCTCGTGCAACTTATTTTTTCCCAAACTTCTTGTGGTTTACAGTTTTTGTTCCATAGCTGTGAAATTAAAACGTTCTATTACTAGGAGCTATTAATGCTCTCTTGTTAATTTCTCAAAAAAAGTCTTTTTGATATTTTTTTTGTCATAGCTTTCAAAAGTTAAACTAAGAAGTACCTCTAAAATGACCTGCATAGCATGGTCTCTTTTGTTTGTTCCAGAAGTCTTATCTTTCTTCTGTCTTTTTCTATATATTGCTTTCATAGTGTTTTTGTTCTATGATGCTTTTAACCATACCTAAATAGTTTTTTTTTGTCCAGTTGTTTTCACTTTTCTGTTCTGTAATGAAAGTCTTAAAACTGCTTCTTCATCAGGTAGAGGTTGTAATGTTTTTCTGTCTTTTAACTAGGAAAAAGCAAATGATATCTATGTGTACTAAAGGAGTTCAGGAGCTGGAACTATTCTCCTTTTCTTCTTCCACAGTCTGCTTTTGTGTTTTCTTTTGTTTTTGTTGTTTTTTTGTTTTGTCTTGGTATAAGTCTTTCATTTTTGAAAGTTCACATTGACAAATATAAATAAATGAATGGTATGACTGTGAATTAATAATACTTTTGCTCTTCTTTGTGAAGATTCTTCTTTCAGGCCTTACTAATTTATCTGCAGGAAAGTTCTAGATCACAGTTATCTGTTCCTACCGGGGAGGAAGGTCGTGTTAACTGTATGAGGGACAGGGAAGGCTGGGGCTGGGGGAGGCTGGCACGCCTCCTGTGCTTTGCTCAGTTCGGTGTTATTTACCAACTGGTAACCACTTTAATAGATGTGAGATATGTATTCTTTAAATGCACAGTCAAACCAAAAAAGAAAACCTAGGTTCTTAGTTTGGAAGGATGTAGTCCATGACAATGAGGAGCACAACTGCAAAGCTTGAAACAAAGAAACATAAATCAATGCATGTAAGCTTTAAAAAGATACAGTGGCCACTGCTTAAACATTACTTAAATTATTATAAACTGTAAATAATTCTGTTTTTCATCTCGCCACTCATGTGAGTGGGTTATATGGACCAGTGTTATGCAGCACCTATATGTGGTTGGTATTGCTGAGAAAACGCAAGCCTGTCTAACCAAAAGGTTTTTTTTACTGCATTTTAACTACTTCTAATCAAAATGAAAAGCTGTCAAGAGAGTTATAGTAAGGAAGTCAAGTAAAAATTGCTGTCAGTGGTAATTGTCTGTAGCCTATCCAAATAGTTGCTTATTATTGGAGCATTGATTTGCACGTGAAAAGACTTCCCATATAATCTCCTATTTTTGAATTCTCACATGAAGTAACAATCAAACTTAAAAGCAAATTGCAGTCCGTAGCATAGACATGTTAAGCTTCAGTAATTCTATCTTGAGAAGGAGGGAAGATATGTGTCAAAAGCCATGTGATAAGGATATAGTAAAGATGAAAACTACTTAGAACAGGGAAATACCTGCAGAACTGCAGTGACACTTACAGTAGATGCCTCAAGTTTTGAGCAGTTTCCTTCAAATCTCTGCATTGCTTTGCTTTTTAGAATAAATCTGCTATGGTTCTGAGGTAGGTTTCATAGATTAGACGACTTCACCAAGTTGTTGCAGGATGTCTGTGATGGAGTGGGGAACTGCACACAGATCCAGACTGTTGTTGCTCTGTCTTCAATTTTTCTAGTTAATTTTGGTTTATTTTTGTTGTTTGGATACTGCAGGTGAAAATACATTTTCATTTCCTTTTTTCTCTGCTTTTTCATGCTGCGACCGTAATATTTCCTGAGACAGCTTTCATTAGTACCGAATTGTTTTCCAGAATATTATGTCACAGATACTGGGGATACTGAGATACTGACCTTGTGTTCTGTTTGAGGAAAGCATTGATTATGTCTAGATAGTAAAAGAAAGCGAGACTGAGGGCTGGTGTTGGAATGCTAGGGGAAAGGGCTGTCATTGAATCCATCTGCACTGTGTTGCACTGTGTGCACTGGGCACCCCTGGGCTGTGGGATGAGGTCCTGAAGTTCTTCATGGTACAAAGGCCTCTGAGATCTGCAGACACTACCTTTGACATCATGTCATCCATACTACCCATTGGAAATGGTCTCTGGTGCTCCCTGTCATTCAGGACAGGGCCAGAGCTGTGTTAGGGAGGCTGCTAAGGAAGAAGCAGTGTGAAAATTGTGGATCCCTGGCCTGAGCTCATTTCCTAGCTCTACCTTATTTGCCAGTAGAGGTGTAGCCAGTGCTGATTTCTGCTGTTGATACTTTTTGTTTTGTGAGCCTTCTGCATTCTGGGTGTTATTTCACACCAGGAAGGCAAGGAGCACTACCGTTGAGACCTTTTCTCTGGTTTTGGATTGAGGAAAGAAAGTTGCTCATCTCTTTCCTCCCAAATGTTCTTGAATTAAAAGGACAGTAAATTATGGCCATCAAGATCTGTTACAATCACTTCTCCCATTTCTTCCCAATTCAGAACCTCTACTTGCGAAGCATTGTCTGCTTTAAGACCTCAAATCTGTTTTAGCTTTTCAAGTCTCTTCTCAGTTGCTCAGAGGCCAGGACTGCATGGGATTCAAGATGAAGGGTTTGGGGCTGCAGTTCTGAGGAGGATCCTCTTTCAGGTTGCGCCGCTCACATTGGTAGAAAGCAGATAATGTTTTTCAGGCAGCTTCCTCTACTGTGCTCACAGAAAACTTAAGCCTTCCAACTTTGCTGAAGTCATGCACCCCACCTTCTGAAGTGACTTCTGTGTGTTGCTCATGTTCAGTGGCTTTTTATCAATCTGGAAATAGAATCCTGGGCCAAAATTCAAGCAAGTGATTCTAGTTCCCAGTATAGTTTTGTTTGAATTGAGAGTAATTATTACTGATATGTCTTGACACAAAGCATATGTGCTTCCTGCAAGCAGAAAGCTCTTGCTTTCCAGGATCCCATTCTCTGGCATAGGTATCAAATATGTAATTAAATCCAGGAACCAAATAAGATTTTGTGAGGCCTATGCTAGATTAGTTGAGCAAAGCAGCTTTATAGGTACCATGAGAACTAAAAGAAAATGATGTCTGAGGTTAATATTCCTTGATTTGTGGTTAATTTTCTTTTAAAACTCTATGGTGGGAAATATTAGAAGTTACCAATGTTAGATTGTCTTTATCTGTCTGCTGCAGAGCTGTTTGCTCACGTATGGTATTTTGACGTGACTAATTGTTTATGGTCTGACTTCTTACCAATGATTTTAATGCATTTCTGATGGAGTTCTTTAAGAGATGTCTTGCATGTCCGTAAAGGAACAAAGTTGGCTTGTGAAAATGTGTAGCAAAATTAGTTTGGCAGACCTACACCATGTTAATGTATCCGTCTTGAAATTTGTTTGCTTTTCTCAAGCATAGGAATGACTTCTTATGAGGCATATCTGAAGACTTGAGCCTATGATTCCATCCCTATATTAGTTGCATTCTGATTCCTTTATTGCCAGCAGGATTAAAGACTTTTGGGTCACAGGCTGAATTTCTGCCAAAGGACAAAATGTAAATTATATTTGACTACAGATTTCTTGACAGGACAAAACACCTACTTGAGATTCTATGAGGAGTGAAACTTTGGAGATTAGAACACTGAAATATGATTAATTAAAACACTTTATTTAAGCAATGCAATGGCTTATTAGCTTCAGTGAAAAACAACCAGTGCTTCAGTAATAGTTATTTTACCTGTATGATGTGGATTTCTGAAATCTCAAAGGTGAGAAATGGTTTTCCTATGAGAGCTGTAATTTTTTCCTGAATGTACTATCAGGTATCTTACACAAGCTCTGAGCTGAAGGGAAGACATGCATGTTCCCTCAGGAACTAGGCTAAGGTCTGTAAAGGTCAGAAAGATGACTGGTGATGCTTAATGAGGTGCAATATCCTGCTTTTAAGTACTGCAAACTTGAGATTCTTGTTTCCTTTTCAAAAACGAGACAGCTCTTGACAAAGTCATTGCATCTTTGTTTCTTCAGTATAGCTGGAAACAAAACAAATGTTTTTTTGGACAGTGAGAAGAGCGCAGCTTTTCTGAGCTGGGAAGTACGGGAAGGAGTTTGAGTTAGGCTTTCCTAATCTGAACTACCTTGCAGCTTTACTTGAGGTTCTGTTACACAGGAGAGTTGATCCAGTGATGGAGACTTTCTTTCTATTACAAAAAACATGGGCACTTTTATGCTGAAGTTGAGAGATGGGAGAGAAGCTCTGAGGGCAGTTTCATCTTTTCATTCTTCTTATTTTAGCATTTTTTTTTAAATTATATGTGCAGTTTCTTAAGACTAGACCTGGCAACCCCATAACTCCAGTTAGAGGGAAAAAAAAAAAAAAAAGTATGCCAAATTACCTCTTGACTCTTCCCCTGTGACAAAAATATTTGTGCAGACAGATTCTCTTGCCACTGTAGGGATTGTTACTTTGCTTTCAGCTGATCACAAATTAATCACTTAAACTAGTGTGGCTCCTTAATTAGAAACTCACTGTCATATATGTGTGTGACACACTATGTATTTGATTCATATACGTAAGGCAGCATTTAAATTCCTACAAGAGTAGCCAATAGTTGAAGGATTTGAATGAAACCATAATGAAAATAGCGGTATTTCTGATAGAGTGAGGGATGAGTTTCCATACTGTTTCTTGAACCATCAGTGGAATGTCAGGGATCTTAGGTCTCTTTAGGTTTGGCCCTCAGTCTTCTAAAAATAAAGGAAAAGGCAGTAAGGACACAGTAACTTTTTTTTTGTAGTTAACACCTTTTTTGGTGCTGTATTTTGTAATTTCTGGGTGGTATAAAATACAATGAAATACTTTCTTTTGCCAGTAGTGAACAAAAAGGCATTTTGTGTTTTAACTAGATGCTATGCATAACCTTTGTGCTATCTTTATGAATGGCTTGCGGTAGAAGTCTCAACTGGTGAGGGCTGCTTGCTTGGATTTACCTTTGTGCTTGTCCAGCAAAGCAGAGTATTCCACTGTTGGATCCGTTCCATTGAAGTTCACATTCCAGGTCTTCATGACCAAGAATGATGTTTATTTGTAGAACAAGAGCCGTGAGTTCTTCTTTTTCCTTCCGCAGGACAAGCAGGAGGACTTAAAGAAGACTATTTTGGAGGGCATAGAGACGGGCAAGCATCAGGTGAGGCTGGCCTTTGATGCTTGTAAACTGCAGCTTCAGGATACATGCTGAAGAGATAAGCATGGCTTTAAAGCGTTTAAATTTCTTTAAAAATTCTTCTCAAGACTTGCTGTGCAGACTAGAAACGCCTTCTTTGTGCTGCAATTTCCCCTTCTGTTGGGTTTAAAAAAAAACAAACAATGAAGTATCTCAACCTTCACACCTGTAGCAGGTTATCTCATTGAGATTATTGGCAGATGTGGCTGTGTTAAACTTGTTACAGTGTTTGTCTTCCCTTTTCTGATTTGTACTTTCAATTAGAGGCCCTAGTTGAGTTTCTACCTGCCCCTGAGTTACTGGTTTGCTTTGTGCCTTGAGGTTTTCTGGGACAATTAGGTTGGTGACAGCTAGTGTACTGTCTTTTGAGAGGATTTAAATCTTGAAAATTAGTGGTATATAATTGAGACCTATATTGCTTGGTGGCTATCATCACTAATTTTTTGTAAATTACTTTGCTTAAAATAACAAATTTAGCCATCTGTTGCTGAATATCCGCTTAGGAGTTAACTATTCACTGAGAGAGTGGACATCGTTGTGGACTAGAGGCTTGTCAAAAAATTGAAGGGAATGGTGGGAGCTTTACTTCAAAAAGTCATTTTGTTCTAGAACTCTTAAATAACGTTACACTGGAATCAAACTCATGAAAAGTATCCCAGTGAATACTTGAAAACCAAAGAGAGTAGATTAATAAAATAGAATAAAAAATTATATAAATATGTAGCTAATCATGGAAGTGAATAGAATGGGACTTGAAGTCAAGAATAAGCAGTGTATCAATAATTGTTATAAGGTGCTTTTGATGGCATTGCTTTTGCTCTGCTCTGTAAAGTATTGATTTGTCTAGAAAAGAAATACTTATTACTGTCTGGATCATCATCTACTTTTGGGGTCCCAGTGAAAAAGGTGCAAGTAATGTAAACTCTTACTTAATGTGGAATTCTCTCATGTTCCTCTCTCTTCCTTTGTGGTACCCAAACCTACTGAAAATTACACTTAAACTTTATTTCTGTTCACATTGAACTAACCATTCTATGCATGATGTTGTCTCCTGCTTTTCTGGTTGGTGCTGGGATAGGTGTTGTTTTTTTTATACCTCTTTCCAGTATGCTAATTACAGAATTACTCAGGAGTTGGTCAGTGAAGAAAGGAAGCAGAATATTGTGATGACTACTATAGTGTAGATAGCGGGCAAAATGGTCTTTGGTGATAAGTTCTTTGCTAGTTCTTGTCCTGACAAAATGAGTATGTGTACTTCTTCCTTGTATGAGCAGAAAATACAAGTACAGAAAAGCTGATGTGGGATGCTACTGGACAACTTTCATGTTCTCTATCCTGATCTTGATCAAGTTTCTACTGCAGCATCAAAAAAATCTTTGAAATTTTTGACCATTTCAGCTGAAGGAAAGGATGCAAGTAGGCAAAGGTAGTGCGTTGCCTTAACTTTTCATTTTGGTTTGTTCTAGATGTTTGTCAGTGAAGGTTGAGTTGATGCTAATCTATTGGCCTTTATTAGAGTTAAATATAGTGCTGCAGTCATAGAATCAGTTTTTTAAATAAAAAAAGCATTTCTATCTTCTTATGTGACATTTTGATAGTATTTTTCATAACTTTTTAATATCTATAACAGACAGGCACACAAATGTTTAAGCTTGGCTGGACTGATGATGTGTATCATAGTGCAAGTATATACAAGTTGAGGATCAAGTTCTTATTGGATGAAGTGACAGTTGGTCTGACTGGGTAGAATAACTACATTTGAGGCCAACTTCCTGGCTCAAGTATTAGACAAACCAACTGGAGGAGAAACGTTACTGGACCTGATCCTCACCAGTAGAAAGGAACTCATTAAAGGGGTTAAGATTGGCGGCAGTCTGGGTTGTAGCAAGCATGCCCTGGTTTAGTTCGTGGCCTTGAGGAACATGGGCCTGGCAGAGAGCAAAGTCAGGACCCTGAACTTCAGGAGAACAAACTTCTGACTGTTTAAGGAATTACTATATGAGATTCCCAAGGAAACTGTCTTTAGCAACAAAGGTGCAGAAAAGGGCTGGCAGCTCTTTTAGGACACTTTCCTGAGAGCACAAGAGCTCTCCATTCCCCATCATAAGAAATCAAGCAGAGGAGGCATAAAATTGCCATGGCTGAGCAACAACCTGCTGGTTAAACTGAGGGAAAAGAGGGATGTGTAGAGGTTGTGGAAACAAGGATATGTGGCCTGGCAAGAATACAGGGATGTGGTCTGGATATATCCCTCTCACTGTAAGAGAAGAACAAATCCAAGAGGGCCTCATGAGGCTGAATGTGTAAAATTCTGTGGGGCATCCCAGGGTCCTTGAAGGAACTGGCTGATGTGGTTGCCAAGACACTCTCCATCATATTTGACAAGTCATGACTGTCAGGCAAAGTCCCCAGTGACTGCAAAAAAGGAAGCATCACTCCCATGTTCAAGAAAGGGAGAAACAAAGAAGTGGGGAACCTACAGGCCTGTCTGTATGTCTGTGCCTGGGAAGATGATGGAACAGATCCTCCTGGAAGCTGTGTTAAGGCACGCATGAGAGGAAGAGATGATCTGAGACAGACAGTACAGCTTTTCCAAGGGCAGATCATACCTGACCAATCTGATAACCTTCTATGATGGAGTGACAACATTGATGGACAAGGGAAGGGCAACTAATTTTGTCTACCTGTATTTCTGCAAGACCTTTGTGGTCCCATTCTGCTTCCTTACCTCTAAATTGGAGAGAGATGGATTTGAAAGGTGGACTATTTGATGGGTAAAGAATTGGTTGAATGATTGTAGCCAGAGTGTTGTGGTCAACAGTTCTATGCCCAAGTAGAGGCCAGTGACAAGTGGTGACCCCAAGGGTCCATCTTGAGACTGGTACTCTTCAGCATCTTCATCAATGACATAGACAGTGGGATCTTGTGTACCCTCAGCCGATGACACTGAACTGAGTTGTGCAGTTGATACGACTGAGAAAAAGGGGATGCTGTATCTTGGGCTGCATCAAAGGAGATGTGGCCCACAGGGCGAGAAAGGTGATTGTACTCTGTTCTGCCCTCATGAGGCCCCATCTGAGGTACTGCATCCAGGCCAGGGACCCCCAGCATGAGAAAAACATAGGAGCGGATCCAGAGGCGGGCCCTGGGGATGCTCAGAGGGCCAGAGCACCTCTCCTGTGAGGAAAGGCTGAGGCAGCTAGGCTTGTTCAGATTAGAGAAGAGGAGGTTCCAGAGGGACCTTGTTGTGGCCTTCCAGAACTTGTGGGGAGCTTATAAGCAGGAGAGAAACTTTTTATATGGTCTACTTTTTACATGGTCTACTAGTGATAGGATAAGAGAGAGGGGCTTTAAACTACGCATAGAAGAGGGGAGATTTAGGTTAGATGTTAGGAGGAAATTCTTTACTCAGAGGGTGGTGACACATTGGCACCAGCTGCCCAGAGATCTTGTGGGGCCTCTTCTCCGCAGTCCAAGCACACAGCCGTCCTGGGTCTTTATTCAGTAGAAAGGAAGGGGGACACACAGAGGCAGGCACCCAGGATGAGATCTCATTTATGCTGATCCAGGCCTTGCAGCTGTACGAGCACAGAACATGCAGCAGAGCTCAGAGGGCAGCTCAGCAGCCTCTCCACGCCATCTGCGTCTCCAACCCAGACAACAGCACACTGCTCTGGCTCACAAGCTTCACAAAGCCTTTTCTTCCTGGAGGAAGCCGATGTTGGTTTCAGAACAACCCTTGCGTCTTAAGAGCATGTGCACAGAGAGGATTTTCCAGGAAGGACCACAATTCAGTACCGTTGTGTACTTGTACAGCTCTCAAATGGGTTACAGCGTTTAAGTCCTGCTACATTTTAACACCAGTTCTCAATAAGGAAGAAAAAAAAAAGAAAAACAACTTTAACTGGGTTGCATCAGCAGAGGGGTTGCGGCGGGGCAAGAGAGGTGATTGTCCCCCCTCTAGCTGTTCAAGCAGGTCTATAGGAGGCCATGAAGATGCTCAGAGGGCTGGAGCACCTCTCCTATGAAGGAGGTAACTGAGGGAACTGGGCTTTTTCAGTCTGGAGAAGAGAAGGCTCTGGGGAGACCTCTCTGTGGCCTTCCAGTACTTGGATGGAGCTTATGAGCAGGAGGGAGAGTGACTTTTTACAGACTAGTACTGATAGGAGAAGGGGACGTAGTTTTAAGCTAAAAGAGTGGAGATTTAGGTATCAGTAAGAAATTTCTCACTCAGAGTAGTGTGGCACTGGTGCAGGTGGCTCTGAGAAGCTGTGGGTGCCCCTTCCCTGTAAGTGTTCAATGCAAGGCTGCACAGGGCCCTGGGCTGCCTGATCTGGTGGGGGGGGCACACAGCCCATGAGACAGGGTTGAAACTGGAAGATCTTTAAGGTCTCTTCCAACTCAAGGTGTTGTATGACAGTTGTATGATTGCTTTTAAAATGAGGATGCATCCTGACATCCATGTCTAAGCCTTCACCAGCGAAGTCTCTTAGTAATGGAGAATTTTTTTGGTAATAGTGTTAACTGTTACTAGTTATCTGAAATATTAAATTTGAATTCAATATAGAGTGGTCTTACACTGTATTGAATATAATTAAGAGGAGGTAAAATAAATTTTTCTTTTTGTAATGTTTGCTGTTGCATCCATGGGTACTTTGAAGTGTCTGTTAACTTGTTTGGACAGTACTGCTCTGGTCTTGCTCAATCAGTAAGTATTATTTAATAGTTGTTTGCATTCATAGATGTTGTGTGTAGTTTTCCTGCAGTACTGGGGATTTACTGTGAAAAATACACTGACTTCTTATAACCTATTGTCAGCAGCTGAGGAATAAAGTTATTCAGAGCTCATGAGTATGCTACTAATTCTTATATGGAATATATGTGTTAACATAATTACTTGTACATGTCCTTATAAGTATTTGGCATACAGACAATCCAAAAGCAGGCTTGCTTTATTGACAGTTAAGTCGTGACCCAGGAGTGTAATCTAATTATTTCCCAAAAAATGAGATGATTTCAGCAGTAAGTCTGTAATGATTCCTATATGCCTGCATGTAATTGTATGTATGCTACTGTATTTTTTTTCTTTCTACCGAGCAAGCAAAGGAATCAGAGCAGTAACATGGAGTTAAAGATGTGTTAAAACAGTGTGAAATAATTATTTCTTATGAAGTGGCAGGAGCAAAATGCATGGGAGAGAGGTAGTGTTAGCTCCATAATGGCAAAGGATTAGTTTGCACTTGCTGTGTGGGGTCAGTGTCCTATGTAAGATCCAGTCTAGAGATCTTTCTCCAGTAGAAAGATGGCCAGATACCCAGTGATGATTACAAGAACCTCACTAGGTTATGCAGAGGTGCAGAAGGCTAAGGCTCATCTACAACTGAAGTTTTCCTAAGACGCCAAGAACAGGACAAATGAGTTCTTCAGATACTTGAGCAGTAAGCATAACTGCAGGGAAAACATAGGCGCACAGATAATGTTGTCAAGGTAGAGGTTCTCAGTAGCTCTTGTCTCTGTCTCTACCAGCATAACTGGACCACAGATCATGGGGTTGAGTAGGGCTACACCAATGTGTGTTGACTCACCAGTAATGGTGGAGGGGCTGGCATGCAGCCTCTGGCAGGGGTTCAGCTCATGTAAATTACAGCCACAGACAGATCCACTCCAGGGTGTTAGAGAATTGGCTGATGTTGTTGCAAGGCCACTGTTTATAACATGGGAGTCCAACCTTTTTGCTTGTCTGGCCAGAGTGAGTGAAGAGGAATTGTCTTGAGCCGCGTATAAAACGTACATTATAGATATTGAATATTGTTCTTCTTTTAATGTATTTTTGATTATTAAAAAAAAAAAGGAGAGCTGCAAAAACACAAAACTATTGGGGTATTTGACCTTGTTTTTGCAAAACTAATGCATCAATATGTGGTTTACTGGAAGTGGTTACTATTCTTAGTGAGTTCCCAAAGTGCTCATCGGAGCGCTCTTGCTGTGCTTCCTCCTTGAAAATAGTTGCTCATAAACATATGACTATCAAAAAGCGATGACATGAATAAGATGTGATTGTGAAGCAAGAGATACTTCTCTCTGGAATAACAGGTCTTGTAAGTAAATACATGGTATTTACTGGTAAATAGACATGATCAAATTTTTATTTGAGTTGAATATCTGATTGCAACTCTGTATAGAATCATAGAATGGCTCAGGTTAGAAAAAACCTTCAAGATCATTAAGTCCAACCTCAGCCTAACCATACTACCCTAATTCTAACAACCCACTGCTAAATCATCCTGAGCACCACATCCAAAGGGCTTTTAAACACATTCAGGGATGGTGACTCAACCACCTCCCTGGGGAGCCTTATTTTTCCTGATATCCAACCTAAACATCCCCTGGCGCAACTTGAGGCCATTTCGCCTTGTCCTGTCACCTGTCACCGGTGAGAAGAGACCAGCCCTGCTCTCACTGCAATCACCTGTCAGGTGTTTGAAGAGAGCAATGAGGTCTCCCCTCAGCCTCCTCTTCCCCAGACTAAACAGCCCCAGTTCCTTTCGTCGCTTCTGATAGGGCATATTCTCCAAACCCTTCCCCAGCCTTGTTGCCCTTCTTTGGACCTGTTCCAGCACCTCCATGTCCTTTCTGTTTTGAGGTGACCAAAACTGAACCCAGTACTTGAGGTGGGGCCTCACCAGTGCCGAGTACAGGGGCAGGATGACTTCCCTAGCCCTGCTCACCACCCCATTCCTGATCCCAGCCAGGATGCCATTGGCCTTCTTGGCCACCTGGGCACACTGCTGGCTCATATTCAGCTGACTGTCCATCAGCACATCAAGGTCCCTTTCCGTCAGGTAGCTTTCCAACCACTCCTCCCCAAGCCTGTAGGGTTGCCTGGGGTTGTTGTGACCAAAATGTAGGACTTGACACTTGGCCATATTTGAAACTCACACAGTTTGCCTCGGCCTATTGATTCAGTCTGTCCAGGTCACTCTGTAGTGCCTTACTATCCTCTGGCAGATCGACACTCCCTCCATCTTGGTGTCATCTGCAAACTTGCTGAGGGTGCATTCAATCCCCTCATCAAGATCATTGATAAAGATGTTAAATATGTTTCATTTGAAAGTTTGCAAGTAACATATTTATGTCAACTGAAAATATATTGAAAAATTGATAATTTTTTTTTTAATTTGGGAACTTATTCTCAAATTCCTTTATGAAAACTGAAAGTAAGGCTGTGTATTTTTCTCCGATTACAGGACTGTATTTACCCAATGTATCAAAATGCGTAAAATTATTTGACATAACTTAAGTTTGCCATAATTTAAATTTCATTTGGAATGCTGCTATGGCTTAAAGCATAGCACAAATCAGTTGATTTTTCACCCTGAAGACCCATGTTTAATTCATTTAAATGAACAGTCAAATCCACCAAAAATGCTAAATGCGAGCCATTTTTCATCTTCGAGGATCTGGCACAAATTTTCCTTTAGATTCCGTTGATTTCATTTCACAATTCATGAAATCTTTTTAGCTTTTTACCCTGACTTAGCCACCTTACTTCTGAAAAGTAACTGATGTTTCCATAATCAGCATCTGTACTTTTAAGGAACCCCTGGAACTGGTGAAGATTCAGTCCCTTGGTCTTTGTGACATTACAGCTTTGACAACTTCTGCATTATCCATTTTTAAAACTTTCATGCATAAATTTTCTCAGGGTGTGATGCAGTGGTTTTTCATCAAATATGAGTTGCTGGTGGCAATTGCATCATTTTCCATTAGTTTTTATGAGTCTCTATTGGCCTGCCATCGCTGGGCCCATTTGTAGCTGTACCGGA
The DNA here is from genome assembly GCF_002078875.1 of Numida meleagris. NCBI lineage: Eukaryota > Metazoa > Chordata > Aves > Galliformes > Numididae > Numida > Numida meleagris. The sequence continues at coordinate 935,536 of NC_034420.1, forward strand.
CATGTTGACTGAAGTTGAAGAAAATTGTTTTAATGTCATTTTTACTGACGTTTCTTCAGTGGCATTATGTTCTATTAGTCTGCATTCAGAAATCTTATTGATTGGTTATTTTTTTGGCAATTTTATTCTGTTGGATATTTGTTCTCTTGGATAATCTCAGCGAGGCTCCCTTTTCTCATTGAATTTTGGACCTCGTGATCCTTCAAGGTCCCTTCCAGCCTATGAGGTGTACAAACAGAAAGCTAACTTAAGGTACAGGTTTGCCATCAAAACAAGCCATGTATCAAAGGATACACAGACTCCTCAAGAAATTAAGGCAAGTAGTTAATCTGTTCTGACAGATATATTCTTGTATTTTTATATTTGTAAATAGCAGTATAACTCCCTGTCAGTACCAAATGTTAATTTTCACACTTGGATATGTGTGCTATTATAGGGTAAATTGTGTGTTTAGAGTTTGGCCTCCTGGATTTTAAATTAAAAAGGCAAACAACATAAAAGCCCAGCGCGTTTTCTGTTGTTCTTGTTGTATTATCAATCAGACTGAATATGAAGAGTGCAAATTCAGACTCCTGAGAAGACAGTATTCTCTTTCCTTGTTGCAGCAGAACAGTTGATATGTGTTAGCTGGCATTCTTTGTGGTATTGATAATGTCTACATAACATGCAGATTTTGTGACTCTAATTTCTCTAATATAGCTGTATTCAAACACATCTTGCCAGTTGTCAAAAGCTTTTTAAATCTGAAAATTGTTCTTATTTCTCCTTCCTTCTTTGTTATTTTGTCCCATGTGTGAAGCTGAAGTCATCATTTTGTCATTATTAAACTTTCTTTTCTAGTCTTTTTATTCAGAGACTTTGTGACCTGTAATGAGGGATATTTACCCATCAAAAGAAAACCAACCGAAGCAATTATCTAATTTTTATTGCTAATCATCTTCAGTGTGTCATAAAAAGGTTTTCTGCAATTTGTACATTTTTCAACTCCAAAGGTCTCATATGCTGCATCAATTCTCAGAACTGCTACATAATGGTTACTTATGTACTTACCGATGCTCATTGATAAGTGTTAAATGTTTGTCCATCTCTAAGGAGGAAATGAGATGTAACTGTTCTCAAGTGTATTATGTGTTTGAATGCTAAAATAAAAACAAATATATACGTAGGGAAACTTCCTTGTATGGCTATATACTATTGTATAGATGCAGTTTTTATGCCTTTTGGCCATGTGCTTCAGTAGGTAGGGTAGCAGGAAAATTAATTCAAGTCAGTTAAGAAGATAGGTGGATCTTCTTCAGAGACTGATAGTTGTGGTCCCATTACAAGGTGGTTCAAGAGATGAAACAATGGTATGGTTTTTACTTGTTTATGCAACATCTGTTATTTCTCTTTTACAATAGGAACATGAATCTGAAGGGGGGAGAACCCCACTAATGAAGGCTGCACGAGCTGGTCATTTATGCACTGTGCAATTCCTTATTAGCAAAGGTAAAATACTAGTTTAAGAAATTGGTATTAAAACTTAAATAAAATATCAAATGGCAATTAAATTCAGTATTTGTGATCTTCTTGGTTAGTCTTACGATGTATATACGAGCACTGATGAGGCTGTAAGGGACTTCTTAAATTTCATTTTGTTTATGATAAAATGAATTACAAAATATTTTGCTGTTTTTTTCAACTCCTTTGTATAGATCAAGAAGTAGGTTTGGAGTATGGCAAATATATTCAGGTTCACAAAAAAAGCCAAAGTAAAGAATACCCACACTGCCCCAGAAAAAAATCAAACCATCACCCTCAAGGGTACCGTCTGGAACAACAGAAATAATGCCATGCAGTAATAATGATAAGTGGTTAAATGAAAATTTAGAAGTCGCCTTTCAGAACACTTTCTTTTATCGCTTATGAGGCCCACTATTACTGCATCATTTCTACATTGTTGAGATAGTGACAGTTCTATATACAAGCCATCAGTTTATCTAAAATCTCTTGTTTTTACCCCAGAAGTATGTTTGAGTTTAGATGATCAGAAAACAAAATGTTATCCTTATTCCAGAAGATATTCCAGCATCTGCTGATATTTTAGTAAAAATGTCCTTGTGTTTAATTGAGATTTTTTCTCTTTACAGGTGCCAACGTCAATAGGGCTACAGCTAATAATGACCACACAGTGGTGTCTCTGGCATGTGCAGGAGGCCACTTGGCAGTTGTTGAGCTCCTTCTGGCTCATGGTGCAGATCCTACTCATCGACTCAAGGTATTCGCTTGAAAGTGCTTGTTTATTGTGGGTACTACATGTACTAAAAGAACCACATGGTTAATTTAGTGTATTAGAAAATGTGCAATTTTAAATGGACTGATTCATATTTTGCGTGCTGTAGAGCAGAATTCATCTTCTGACTTCTTATTTCCAATATCTCAATTCAGGATGGTTCAACAATGCTCATTGAAGCTGCCAAAGGAGGACATACAAATGTTGTTTCTTATTTGCTGGATTACCCAAACAATGTTCTGCCAGTTCCTGCAGCAGACTTGTCTCAGCTCACACCTCCATCTCAGGATCAGTCTCAGGTATTTTAAATACCACAATGAATGTTTCAAATAAATGCTTCCTTTGAAGGGGGGAAAGATTGTATGTTTGAAAATAGCAATGTAAGAAAGTTGATTGTTGATGGGTATTGTTTGCAGCGCATGAACTTCCTTGTTTTCTGCTCCTTAAACAGGTTAATCCCAAACATAATATGTCAAAAGTGAAAGTTTTGTTTGCATTTGCTCAGTATTTTGTTTCTACAGCTCTAAACCACTGTGGCAATGCCTCTTAAATGTTCCTGCTGGTTCTGATTGTTATATGACAGAGATTGTACTGTGTAAATTTATTACTCACCATGTTGTTTAAGAGGCACCTTTCCAATGCAGTTAGCTGATTAAAAAGCTAAAAATGTTAACAAGTTTTCCAGTCTATACCGTCCAGGATTTTAGTAAAGTCATACAGCTAACCGACATGATATCCACAATAGAATAGGTTTGGACTGGTTATACCAAGAAATGACAGGGCATAGATGTTTTAGGAACAGTAGAATGGAAGTCTACTGTAGAAAACTACCTTTGTGTTATAGTCTTATGATTGGGTCAGTTGAGGAGTTTTTTAATCTGATGGTGTGTGGCTTTATTTTAAGGTTCCACGTGTTCCGGTGCACACACTTGCTATGGTTGTACCTCCCCAGGAACCTGACAGAACCCCTCAAGAGAACTCTCCACCTCTCGTGGGAGTGGTGAAAGGTTAGTATGCAGCCCTTCAGAAAATACATGCACTTTGGAAAGTGTTAGGCTAGGGAACATTATCTGAGTGCTTATGCATATTGTAGTCTGCTCCATCAATTCCTGAACACCTGTAATGAAGATATGATTTAAATATAAAAGTATTTTATGTAGTGTGTAGTTTTTACTAATTTTCTTGTGTACTATCTATATAATAGCACTGGTTACTGGGCATGCTTATTCTCATTTTTTTAAGAAAATTTATGTAGTCCAGAATGAAAAAATCTAGGTATGCTTTTGACTTTTGAATATCGATCGTTTAGATTAGTTCATGGATAACAGTAACTTGATATATCAACTTATTCCATTTTTAAAGTTGCAATGCAAACATGTTGGCACTGTAAAATGCCAATGCAGGTCTACTTACTAGAGGACAAATTTTCTATTATAATAGTACCCTTGTAAGTAATTGCAGCATCAGGGCTTTTGCTTTGAGTGTGCTTAAACTTAGTGGTTAAAACTATTTGCAGTCATTAAATGGCAAACTGCACCATCCAGTTATGGATCCTGTTAGAAATCTTTGTTTCTAAGTAAGCCCAGAAAGTGAAGCACATTGTTAAGTGGAAAGTTAAAACTTCTGATGATTTAGTTTATGAGTTCTGGTTTGGAGTTTGAGGAGATTAAATGTTACAGTATCCAAAGCTCTTAGGTAGCTTTATTTAATTTGTTTATTCTGAAAATGTTCAAGGATTTCTTAAAACAAGCAAACAACAATGCCACGGACACAAGTGACTAGCAAAAAAAAAAAAAGTGTACCTAATGTTTTTTGAGTGTATAACCTTGATTTTCTCTAGGCATACATGCTGTGTGTGTAACTTCTAAAATACAGTTACTGTGTAATTTATGTAGGATGTGCAGTACTGCTATTTCAGACCAAAAGAATGTAAGAATATGCTACTTCTGGTTTAAATAATGCAGCAAAAACTGTGTGCTTACATGTGCACTTAAAATTAAATAATTTTTAGTACTACTAAGTAGGTTAGCGTTCTGGAAATGCAGCTTATGATGCATAGGAGTCAAAGAGAGAGCAGTTGATTGTGTCAGAAGGCTAAAGTTATAAATTTAAGTCTGTTAATTAATCAAATTGCGAAATGCAGATAGTTCATGTAGCTTAAGAAATAGATCTCATTTGAAAAAAAAAAAAAAAGAAACTTACAGGAAATGTCAGCTCATATTTTAGGCATGTTTTTAGCAGTACTATGTTGCTGAAACTGGTACCAAGAGATCTAATAGTTGTCAGTATTTCAGGATATGCTTTGTGTGTGTCAGCAAAACTAGTCTGTGATGAGTTACAAGAGATACAATGATCTGAAATGTGCCATTGGGCTAATTACACGCTTCTGAAAGCTCTGTGTGTGAAGTTCTTGTGCCTCTAAAATCTTTAGGGAAAAGTCAGTATTTCTGTGTTAAATGCTGTGCAGTCATTATAATCATACCCCTCTTATTCTAACTGTAACTGAGAACTTGATATATGCTGAATTTCTGTTCTTGTCTTCTGACACACACGGCTTTATTAGACTTCACTGTTAGACTTGGGAGACGAAAGATAAAAGAGGGTGTAAATAAAAGAATATTCATTAATTCCATGGAGAAAAAGCACTTAAGTTCTTCTGTAACAGTTACTTATTTTGGAGAAGACAAATTCCTTGACTGCAGAGTTAGAAATAGTCTCCTAACGTTTTTCTGAAGACTTGCCTATGTGGAGGAAGGAGAGGAACACCTTGTTTTTTAACCTCAGTTTGGTCTTTTTTAGGTGTTCAGATTAGTTTTGCAAAAAATGCAGTAGTAACTACTCATTTCCTGAAGAGTTCTTGGGAAGTCAGGTGTAAACCTAGAATACACTTGTGTATTACCATTATGAGTCAAATATGCTGTGAGGCTTTCCAAGAATTTATGGTTTAATTTTGATTGACAGTATTATCCTTACTCTAGTGAGAAGGCTTACGGAATAGTAGCCATGGAGTGTTCTGGCAAGTGATTTGATTTTGATGTTTAGCATCTGAAAAGAAAACCCTTTCTGAGCAGTGGATCTAGAGCGGCAGATAAAGGTGATATGCAAAGGTGGTAACGTGGTAATGATGAGAAAGTCAAACGAGAGCAGCAGCAGTTTTTAGTTCATGGTACTGAAAAGAACTTGACTCGTGTGATGTGGAAAGACTGTTGTTAGTGTGCTTCTAGCACGTGGCTAGCTTGTCCATGTGAGAGGGAAATTGTAGTGTAGTTTTGCTTGCCTTGTTGTCTGTATTTGTTGCTGTCCTCTCTTGAATGCAGTCTGAGTTGCTCAGCAGTAAGCAGTAATTCTGATGCGGCTCAACAAGGATAGTGTTCCTGCTAGAAAGAGGAGTGCCGTATTTCTGTGATGATGGAGTGGCATATCTCTCCTGCTGCTTGCAGCCCTGACAGGCTGGGAGCGAAGCACAGGGGTGCAGCTCCCAAGAGCGGATCTCTGTGCCCAGTGCCAGCTGCTCTGCAGCCACCAAATGCTTCCTCCCTCCTGCTCTCCAGCTCTGACACTTGGCAGACTGGCTTCCTGCAAGGCAAATGGGGTAGAGTGGGTGACTAAAGAGCCCTTTATGAACTGTTGCTCCTGGCGCTGACTGATCCTCTCTGGCTTAATTCTTTTCCTGTTAAGAAAGGTTGCTCTTTACACTCGGTCCCTTGCAAACATACTGAGTTGCTCAGAAATGGTGCTGTCACTTTCATATGGCTATGAGAGCTGCTAAGCCTGCTTACTGGAAGCTGTGATTATCTTCAGGCTGGGTTTGGAGTTTTAGGTGCACCTCTAAAGGTTTCTTGTTTACCTCAAATTGTGGGCCATTCCAGCATACAGAAAGCTTGAAAAGAATGCTATTACATTTCTCCAAGGAAATAGTCTCTGTAGTATTGTTGTCACTGATAGTCTTGCATAGCTTGTAAATGCAAGCTCCTGTTTAAGAGTGGGATCCAAAGCTCCCAGTGAGCGTTATGGTTCTGCAGTGCACTGCTTTCATCCTTCACAGAATGTGCTTGGTGAGTGCTGTGCCTTGCACCCACAATGTGTTTTTAGAACGTTATTGAAAAGCAATACGCTAGTGAAATAAGGGGATGCTTAGGGACTCCACAGAGAGCAGCACTATTGTTTTCTTAGTCAAAATATTTGAGCTGAAGTAAGGTATTGTTAAACGTGTTGATTTAAAAATCTTTTTTTTTGAATGCGGAGCTATCAGTAGTTTTAAGTGTTTTTTTTTTTCCCCCAGGTTTGTTTTACATCATAGCTAATGTGAAATCCTAGTTAGAAAATAACTAATTGGCCATAAATGAGTACTCGAAACATGTCAACATGCTGCTGTTCAACTTCTCCACTGTTGTTTTTAAGTAGAGAGTAACTTGCAGCATTTCTTATTTGGAGGGTTTGCTTATTTATTTATCAAGAATTCACCAGAGTTTACGGACTTGTTACTTGCATGAAAGCTGTCCACATCTACCTCTTCTCCCTGGGAAGGAGGTCAGAACCCTCTAAAAGTTGAATGGGTTGGGAATTTTTAAGCTTTTAAAGTTATCTTTAATGTACAGTTTTCCCTGTATCCTCAGGCTAAATCTTACTAACAATCTAAATGTATTGGAGAAGAAAATTAAAATAAACAAAGCCTTAACTACGAGATCATTGAACAGTCTTACTCAAATATATGACTACTTTGCTTAATACTGAGTTATATACTGAACTCATGCATGGTGTGAGTTATTGAAAGATCCTAAAGGACAGTGTGCCTATAAAGGTGGATAATTCCATGTAGGCAGAATGCTTTCCTGAAATTAAAAGAAGAAAAAAAAAAATACTATTTGCTAACTTCACTACTGTTTTTTGTAGGCTTATGTACTTGCTATTCTTATATATGAATTCAGCAGTGCAGGCAGATGTTAGAAACCAGACAGATGTAGATCCCCAAGATCATGTGTATTAAATATTTTTACAAAGGTTTGTGAAATTCTGTTTCTTGGAAGCTTCAGTTGCCTGCCTGCCACCTACTAATTTAATTACATCTTAATGATTTTCCATTTAGATTTCATCAAGCCCCTCAAAAAAAAACAAAACGAAAAAACCCCAAAAACCAAAAAACAGCAGCAACAATAACAAAAAACCTTTGTAGGAAGACTAAGACTGGAAAGGAACCAAAGCTTTTGAATGTCAAAAATTGAGTTAAGGTTGATTTCAATGTTGTTTGGTTTCAACCATATAATCGTTGCACTTAATCCCTGGAAGTTTTCTATAGAAACAAGCTACATGACTTGCAAGAGTAATGTAGCAGAATAGAAACTCACCTGAATGCTCAGCCCTTCTTGAATCATCCTGCTCTTCTATAAGAATTAAATATATCATATATACTATGTATATTCATATGTATGAAAAAAGCGTAGCAGATGAATTCTTTTTGAGAGAGGTTTTTTTTTTCCATGTCCAATTACATAATATTTTGCTTTGTGTATATGGATTGACTGGTTATTTCCCTGTGGTCTTGGAATGGAGTTTTTTTTCCCATATGAATTACAGTTAAATGCAGAATATTCTTGAAAATTCAGTACTGATCTTGTTCTATTCCTGTTGAAACTGACTGCAAATCTAATTCTAAACTTCAGTTAAAAAACAAACAAGGCCTGAACTCTCCTTATTTCACTCCAAAGTGCAAGAATAATGGTAGACAAATTTTTTTTTTTTTTAGTTCTAAGTTATACTATCAGGATGATCAATAGATTTGTATACTAGATGTTGGCTTCAGAGGACAAAGTGTATATGAGTATTCAAATGGGCATCACAGTTGAACTTTTTTTTCTTGCTGTCACTTTTATATGTCAGGCAAATCATTTGGAATTTAACTGTTTGTATTTGGATCCACTTCATTTACAACTCTTGAAATGAGGGAGCTGTCAACAAACCCCAGAATTTCATCTAGAAGAGTATAATGGGTTATCAAAACAAACTTTTGGTCATCTTATTTTTCTGGAAGCAGTTTAAAGATCTAGTGATTTTCTTGAACTTTGGTTGCTTGTTTAGAAATGCTTTGTCCATATGTCTGTCTTTGCCAGTTTATCAGTAGTGCTTTTAGTGTATGAACTAGGCTTTGCTTGTGTAAGATAGTTACATACCTGCCTCGTGTCCTGGACACTTCCTTGGAAGTCCTTTAACTTGCAGAAGACAGAAGTGCCTGCCTGTGCTATTACTGTAAATCACAAGGGTGTTAGAAAGTCTCGATGGCACTAATAACAATCTGATTAGAGGTCAGTTAAAGTGGTTCTGTGTAGATTTATTTTGGATGGATAGCACTTTTCCGGTGCTAATCCATTATCTGTGAAAGGACAAATAAATTACTTCCATGGAAAAGTAAGCCATCCTACAGACTAGGTGGCAGGACTAGAAGAATTCCTAGAGAATCTTGAGTGCTAGGAATGAGATATAGTATCAGGCTTGTTCACAGGCATCAACCCTATGGAGAGAGAGTGTCTTATAAGCAAATAGAACGTAGGAGACTTTATTTGCTTAGGAGAGCTGAGGACTATAAACTATAGGCTATTTTTCTGAACTCTTGTTCATGATGTCTGTAGCAATCAGAAGAACTAATGCGATGGCATAGCGATCAAAAGGACTAACGCGATGGAAATAACATTACAAAAAAAGGTGGAAGGAAAATAGAGCGCTCACCCAGATTGGAAGATCTTGGGCTCGCAGGGAAAGGCTCCCACCAAAGAGGGATCTCCAGGAAGAGATCCTTCCTCAGGGGCAGTCAGCCCGTCAGTGAGGCCTAAGAGGAGCCAGGCTCCACCCCTTCTGGTCACACAGGTGAATTGCCTTCACCTGTGCTCCCAGGGCTGACTGGGTCTTTCCTCCAGGTGCTCAATCAGTGGCTCAGGCCATGACTCAGCAGTTCCCATACAATGTCTAAGACCTTTAAATATTGCTTGCTGCCGGAAGTCAGTTTAAAAAACGAAACAAACACACAATAGAAACTCTGTGTGTTAGAGCTGCTAGTGATGTTCTCCACTGCATGTTATTGGATGTTCAAGAGTTCAGAGATGAAGTTTGGGGCATGCTCACATGGATGAATGGACTGTTGCGAATCAGTTTAGGTACTTACAGGATTCTCCACAATGTACTGAATGAACACAGTAGATATGCGTAAGAAACTTCAAATTCACATTTCTGTAGGAATTCAGAGAAAATAATGGGAAGCTGTATTTGTACTGAGGAGGTCTTACTTGAGTGGTGAATGCTGGTCAAAAAACAGCTGAAGATGTACATGTGAAAAGGGAAGGGTGTGAGGCAGCGAGATGGTGACTGCAGGAGTAATGATAAAGGTTAGGGTCCAGAACCTGTGGGAGTACGGAGCAACAAAGAGGTGCTGCAAATAAATGGGTGTTGCTGTTCACAATGTAAATTAGGGAGGGATTGTTCCCTTCCTCTGCTGCTGTTCTGGTGTGCCTGTAACCACCCTGGATCTTCTGTCAACTGAATGATTCTCTTTCCCATAACTTTGATTACCTGATAGCTGCTGGTGGTTGTACAGCTGCATCTGGGCTTTCACTGGTCTTCAGTATTCATTTTGTATCAAAAGGACTTTTAAAAGTGGCCAGAACAATTGCTATGGAGACTAGATGGCTGTTTAGTATTAGGTTGGTCTTACAGATTTGTACTCCACTAAAATATATATAAAATATATATATGTATATAAACATATATCTATTTTATAAATGTATGCTGAAGTAATTGTGGCCTGGCCTGACTGGATTTTTAATTCCTACCTGCGTTTAAGTATTTCAAAAGCAAGGGTACAAAATAGTGTATTGTTCAAAAGTATTTATTAAAATGGGCACAATGTTTTTCAGGGAAGTGTAATGTAAAAGAGATTTGGATAAAACTAGGAAATCACTACCTTTAAAGACTTCTAGTGTACCCCGATGCTTACACTTTTGAAGCTACCGATAACATCCTCTCCAGCTCTTGTTTGAACAGGTTGTTATGATGAGAATGTCAAGTTCAGCACATGTTTTTTCCTACTCCTCCTGCTGTTCCTTTATCCCCAAGATTATAGATGGCAAGCATTTTCTGGTATAGAAATAGTGATTTAGAACCCGTAAGGCAGCCCCGCTAACTAATTGGAAGCTGATTAAAGTGCATCTCTGCACCTTTCTTGGAATTTTAAGAGACTAGATCTTCACACATATCTGTGTGCACTCTGCCCAGCAGTATGCTGTAGGCTCTACTGATTTTTCTGAATTCTGTTTTCAAAAGCTGTCTGAACTTTCAGTGCTCATTCCAGATCTGAGACACTGTTAGGATAGTTGAATTCTCCTCACAAGACCAACTTTGTGTGTCTCGTTCAACAGACTAGAAATACCCGATCTTTATACAGGATGGCTTTGACTCTTCAGTTTCTCCTGATTTTTTTTTTTTTTTTTTCCATTTTCCTATGTCAACAAGGCTTGTTTTCTACTCAGGTGGGAACAAGTTGAGGGGGATAGTATTGATACTTCATTATCTGGGGGCTCTTTGAACTGCAGTTTTTCTTTCCTGTAGAGTGAAGGAGGCTGTCCAGAACGGTCAGAAGTCATGGAAATGCTTCGTGTTATGATGAAGATGGTACATACAGTAATCTTAGGAATGACCATAAGCAGAGCAGCGTGAAGCATTCCCTTCTCAGCCATGTCTTAAGTTACAATTTCTTAATTAGCAGAAACATTTTAGTGAATTTGTGGTAGAACAGCTTAGTTTCAAAGCACCAACTAACTTTTTCTTTTATTAGTTTCTAACACAAATGTAGAAAAACATTTTATGTAATTTTAGTGAGTTTAAATGTTTTTGATAGTGGTCTCAAATTATATTTTATCTTTTTGTATTAAATCACAGTTTTAAAAACAAAGATTACTATGTAAACCTACAAATGCTACAAAGCCAAATAGCCAAAAGCTTATAGTAGTCTTGAGTTGAGTATTCAACAGCAGAGTCAATTATTGCTAAACGTCACTGACTTTCTTTATTCTCTTCAGAGAAATTCTCTTGGGATGTAGGATTCAGAGACAGAGCAGGAGAAAAGTTTTGAATGGGTGTTAAGCTGGAAGTACTGATCTTTCAGTACATGGCGGTGATGTAGAGTAACAAAACTGGAGAGGGAGCTTGGTAAGGGTATCTGTCTCGATGTACCTAGTATTTTGGTACTTAGCACACATACAGTTTTTGCTATGCTGAGGTACTCCTGTTCCCAGGGGTTAGTCAGATTTTTGTTGCTTCATTTAGATTCAGTTAGGTGTTGCTTTCACTTCAGAGACTGGCGAAAGTATTCAGTGTAGAGTTGGTTCAACTCTATTTTGTTATTTTTTCTTTCTCTTTTTAACAGAAAATCCTCACACCTGTTTGTATCTTCAATTAATTTGTCAAAAAAAAGTGCAGTGTATGTGACTTCTTTTTCAGAGCAATGTAAAATGGAATCACCTGTGAATTAATATTTTGGTGAAAGAAGATCCAGAGAAAAATAAATTGGTGTTTTAGGGAACTTAATCCTTCCAGAGCTTGTGGAACTTAGTTCTTGGATCCAGACTTTCACTTTACTGTATAATTTTTAGGTAACTTCTTTTTTTAGGTAATTCCCTTTTTTAATGCTGAGATATGTGAGTCTGCTTAGTAAATGTTCAAGATGTGTTTGCTTTTTAAAGTAACGTGTATTACTGTTTAGGTATAGCAAATGAGTGTTACTGCAGAAAATTATTTGGTCAAGCTAAGCCTTTCACGTTTGTAATGAAACTATCTTAAGCTAAAGTAATAACTAAAACATAAGCACTTAGGTATTAGCAACATCTGGCTGCTGCTACACGAGACTTTTGCAGCAGCAGCCTATGCTGCATGGAGGTAGTGCTTTGTGAACATTCATAGAAGCTGTGCTCTAGCATGGTATGTTGTTGGATTGAAGATTTTCAAGCCTTAATAGTGAGCAGAATTGCTAATTTGTTGCTGGGGAGAGGGAGGCAGGGAAGGTGCTAATTTTCTGCCAGAGCTTTCAAAGGAGTCCCAAAGCTTTAAAATGCTTTTGTGTGTGTTTAGTTTGCACTGGTGGTGTTTTGTTTGTAATGTAAAAGTGGAACACTATAGAATTTCGATAAACCAGTTCAAAAAACTGATCGTACTGTAGAGCTAGTTTTCTCTCAAATGTAGAGTACTTTTGCATGTAACTTTGCTGTTGGAAGTTAGCTTCTAGAAAATAGTTTAATTTGCTGTGCACACCAGAACAACATTGAGAACTTAGCAAATTGCTTTAACTGCCTCACTCTTGCTGATTTTAGTTCCAGCATGCATTGTCATGTGTGTCAGATTATCATATAGGTTCCTTTTTCCAAAACATTAAAGTAGCTGTGTTCAAGGGAATATTAGAATGAATTCCAGCTATTTGCTTTGCTTTATCCTTTCTGTTTTAATGTAGAGCATAGGGTGTACCTTACAGTGGTTTGAAGGTTGTGCGGTGTTAGTTTTAAACATTTTTTTTTTTTACTTTTTTATTTTTGGTGGGTGAAAGGGGGAGGTTTGGGGTATCTTCAGCATGGCATTTTTTCAAACATTTTTCATGTGCTTAGGTGCATCCAAGCAGAAGTCAAGTTCCCTGCAGGTAGCAGATAAGGACCTACTGCCACCTTTTCACCCATACCAGCCTTTGGAATGCATAGTAGAAGAGACTGAAGGCAAGCTGAATGAACTTGGACAGAGAATTAGTGCTATTGAAAAAGCGCAACTTAAGTCATTGGAATTAATTCAAGGTGAACCTTTAAATAAAGATAAGATTGAAGAACTTAAAAAGAACAGAGAAGAACAAGTACAGAAGAAGAAGAAAATATTGAAGGAGCTACAGAAGGTGGAAAGGCAGTTGCAGATGAAAACACAACAGCAGTTTACCAAAGAATATTTGGAGACCAAAGGTCAGACAGACACACCACTTCCCCTGCAGCAGCAGTGCCCACTTACAGGGGTCTTCCCAGAAGTGGAAGCTGATAAGGGTCTGCCAGAGGATAACTTTTCAGAGTTACCTCAGGTTGACACAATCTTGTCAAAAGATGATGAGCAACAACAGTCTCCACCACCTGCTGAACAAATAGAATTTGTCCCTATCCAGCCTTTGCCAGCACCGCAATGTAATTTTTCTGGTAATTTAGGTTATAATGGGACAGAGTCTCTTGAACTTCAGAAAGCAATAGGTAATCAGCAGAATGTAGGACAGCGGCAGCAAATTGCTGGGCAGGGACTGTTAGTTCAAGAACCAGACGGATTAATGGTTGCCACTCCAGCACAGACGCTTACCGACACTCTTGATGACCTAATAGCAGGTGGGTTAAGAAATATACCTATGTTTGCATTAATTTGTGTGCTCAGTTTCCCTTTTCTCCTTCCCTCCAAAATATCTTGGGGTTTTCCAGTTTGGGAGTACTTGCTTATGCGTAAAGTTCCTGATTAGTGCTGTTAATCCTAACAGTGACTTCCAGTTCTAACATGAGACTTTAATAGAAAAAAAAAAAAACAAAAAAAAAAACCAATAATAAAAAAAAGAAATCTCTTTCCAAAGCACAAAACTTCCTGTACTGGAGACCTGTTATAGCCTCTTTGGCCTTATCTTTTTCCATGCTACTTTAAAAAGCCTAATTGTAAGTGATTAGTAGTGCCAACTAGGAAACTTGAAAACATGGCAGTTTTCTCTGTCTTCTGTAGAATTTTTCATGCAGGCTTATACCACAGCGGATATATTTAGTATATTAGCCATCTCTAGAAAAATACTGTCACTGGTATTTACAAATGTATTCCTCTTCTTTCTGCTGGAAGTGCTGCTGCAATTTAAACACAATCTGGAATCCATGAACACCCATTTAATTCTGTAGTGGCTTGTGTTTTCAGAATACATTCTTAATTGTGGTTGTTATGCAGGAATATCTGCTTATTACGTGTAACGTGGCAAAAAAAAAAAAGTCTTGTTATCTGAATGAAAAGGAAAAATCAAACCGTTCTTCCACTTGGTAATGGTAAGAAGAGGAATTGAAGTTCCCACACAATAGATTGTGAGTTTCGTTGTGGAATAGAGATACCATTTTTGTTGACTTCATTTCATGTATTTGACTAGAATTTGTTTTTACTGCTGGAGGTATACAGGGCATAGCCAGTGTTGTTTGGTCTGTAGTAAGTTGTTTCTTTGTTTTTATTTTTAATTATGTTTTTTTTCCACTTTTCTTTGCACCTTATGTCTGTCCCTCAGCCCTTATTTTCCTGTCTTGTTTTCCCCTCTTCATAGTCACTGCCCTGTCCCCTGAAGTTTGTTTCAAGGTTTTAGAAATGTTTGGTAAGACTTTCTGATAACAAGTCCTGTGAGCTTTTAGAATGGTGATAACCATAATTGAGCTCATGCAAGTTGAGGCTCACTGCAGCTTTGCAGCCTTCCTTGGAAACCACAGTAGATCTAATAGCTGTGATTTAGCTCCCTCCATCTAGGTAGTTTTAGTTCAAATAAGTCTTTTTGTTTTTAGGGCATCAGGGTTTAGTTCCCTGCTTTTCTAGGATGTTCTTGAGAGTAGTCAGCCTGCTTTAAAAAAAAAATGCAATTGGATCTTTCTGAAGTAATATTTCTCAAGATTTGGAACTGCAGTGTGCAAGGAAGAGAACTTCAAAGATTATTTCAAACCAATAATCATCAAGGACTTAATCCTTGAAATAGTTACTGTTTTGAAGAGTTGAACATATCTAGCAGAAGACCATGCAGTATATACCTATTAAAGGTTAGCAGCTATGTATTATATACTAAATAGTCAGTGTACCCAAAATGGAAAATGGTTGTAGTCAGCTCTCCTAATTTTGTTTCAGGCTAGTAACTGACTTGTTGAGGATTTTGCCAATCTACCCTTTGAAAAAAATCACATTTTCTTTTCATTCACTGATAACATAAGAAATGAAATAAACTCAACTGTATGCTGTTTGTAGAGGGGGGAATCTCAGACGTGCAGAAAGAATTTTTTTTTTTTGTGATGAGAAAATGTTTGAATAGAAATATCTTAACTGTAGGACCTTTAAGAGTAAATGTGCTGCTTCCTATTGGTTTTCTGATTTGTTTGCTATTTTGCAGGATAAACCTAATCTCTTGTTTCAAAACTAGGTGCAAATAGCGCACACTCCTAAAATTATTCAAAATTTTTGTTTTCTCATTTTATCATTTTTTATAGAAATGTAACTCAAGGAAACATTAGCTATCCGAATTCCAGATGCATGTGCAAAAATTACTAGTATTGCTTTACTTTCTTCTAAAATTCATAAATCTGTTTCATTTAAAAAGAAAAACCTGCAAAAATGTTGAGAGAGATTTAGATAATTTTGTTCAATGCAAATCCAGGCATAGGTTAAATCATCATCTCACTAAACTCAAATTTATGTATGTTTAAAAACAAACAGTAAAATCTTCCAAATTCTTTGATCTGTATTTAAAAGACACCTGATCTTTTCCCACAAATTTGTCTGTTAGTCATTAATTTGGTAAGGAAATAATGAGCAATAAAAAACCATAAAACCTGATTTTTACAAGCATACTATAGTCACTGGTTAAGATTATTATGAAAGTGTCTGGTGCATGGGAAGTCTGCCTCTGTGAGAAGACTCCTCTTTTCTCTCAGACTCAGAATTTGGTATGCCTGTGAAATATCTCCCTTGATTGCAGAATTGCTTGTGGATCTACTGGGGCTATGCAGCCTGGTGAAGAGAAGGCTGCAAGGTGACCTGAGAGCGGCCGTTCAGTATCTTAAGGGGAGCTACAGGAAAGAAGGAGACAGACTCTTTAGCAGGGTCTGTGGTGATAGAACAAGGGGAAATGGCTTCAAGCTCAAAGAGGGTATATTTAGGTTGGATGTAAGGAAAAAGTCTTTTACAGTGAGGGTGGTGAGGCCCTGGAACAGGTTGCCCAGTGATGTGGTTGATGCCCCATCCCTGGAGGCTTTCAAGGCGAGGCTGGATAAGGCCCTGGGCAACCTGATGTAGCTGTGCATGTCCCTGTTCATTGCAGGGGAGTTGAACTAGATGATTTTTAAAGGTCCCTTACAACTCTAAGGATTCTATGATCTGCATTAATGGTGGTGAGTGACACTTGATTTAGAAGAGAACGATTTTTTTTCCTATTGAGTATCCAGTTTGTATCAAGTATGCTTTAGAAGAACAGAGGTATTAAATCAGCTTTTTGCCCTACGCACTGGAATTACTTATTGTTTCTCTTACCAGTGTCAATGGAAAAAAGGCAGTTTTTTTTCAAAGCTTCACATCAGGCTAGTTCTAGGGGATGTTACATTTCTACAAAATCTTTATTTTGCCGCATAGCTTTCTTGTGACCGCGTACATAAATTAAGTATTTATCTTGTCTCTTGCATCATGTCGGCTAATAGAATAACGGGTAGGAGATGAGATGGTTGATTGTAAGGTACAAAGCATTGAAAGTCTCAGAGGCAGTCAGAATCACTGGTAGGTAATCTGAGTCCCTTCTTTCACAAAGCCTGCACCTGAACTATGCAGAAGTAACTGTGTAACATCTGTAAAGTCAGGTAAAACCTGAAAATGAAGCAGCTCTTTTAGGTTATAATGGAATTTATTTAGATGTGGTAAAGAAAAACTTTACACTGGATGCCTAATACAGGCTTTGAAGGTGTGACATGCAGTCAAAATTTAAATTAGATCTAAAAAAAAATAGACATGGTACAGTTTAGAATGGGAAAATAATGAATTTGGATCACATCTTCCAGTAGAAAAGCACAATTTCCACTTCAGTTTTCATTGTTCAGTACAAATTTGGGTTCTTATGCATCTTGTCTTGCATCATTGGAGTTTCATTGCTATTCGTATTGCACATTTACCTCAGTAAATTTCTTAGATTTCAGTATCTGAATTAGCACTTAATTGCTTTTTTTTTTTTTAGGGCATTCAAGGTGAGGGACTTCCTTTGTTGCTAGGTTTTGTATGTAGTTAAAATGTTTTTATTCCTGTTTGTTCTGCTCTGCTGATTTTTGTTAGGGGTTAGCATTTCTGTGCTTCTGGCTGCCTCTCCTCCAGGGAGTTGTGGTTCATTCACAGAAATTCCAGATGTTTTAAGACAATTAAATTGTATTTGGTTCTGAAATTCTGGTTGTGGTTGGATATATAGAATTGGGAAATTTTAAGGGAGCTGTTTTAAAGGGGGTTACCTATAAGTTACTTTTTTAGGATTGCTGTTTGGAGTATAACTAGTTACTAGAATTAGCTGGAGTGAGAGACAATGACTCATAGAATGAGACACAGTAACCCCTGTGCAAAAGCCTGTGTACAGTAACGTGTTATTTAAAAGCTCCCTGGAAGGACTGAAAGCAGAAAGACTGCTCTGTCATGAAAACAAATCATTTTCTTTGTCCTGAAAACAGCAGTGTCTGTGAGGAAAGCAGAGCTGAAATACAAGTCCGATATTCATGGCATAACAGTTCTACAAATTCTGTGTAGATTACAGCTGTGGTTGCATCCAGAAGTTGTTTGCTTAAGTTTCTGTCAATGTCTGTAGAGTTGTACCAAGATAAAATACTAAGGTCTTGCTCCTGTTTGTTTTACTTCTGCTTCTTGTGATGATTTTTTCATAATTTTGGCAAATAATCATCTATGTCTTCGGAGATTTGTCTTAGGCTTCGCATTTTTGTAATTGTTACTTAAAGTTTAGACCTGGTATAGAATATTAAAAAAAAATTTTTTTTAAAAATCTACAGAGTCATCCACAACATATGTCACAAAATACGTTTTATCAAGATGTAAGTTACATATCGTGAAAAGTGATTTTAACTTATTTTTTAATCGGCTTAGCTTGTTTATTGGCATATTTTCTTGTGGAAAGATGAAATACCTGTTTAGTTGGAAATAAACTGTATTTTGAAAAGCTTGTGTCTTAAAAATGAAAGCAACACATTTTTCTCGTCTGTTAAAAATCATGCAGTGTCACTTGGAGTCACTGAAAGTGATCTTCTTGTTGATCGCTTGTTTTGTATTCTCCTAACGGTCTTTCCAGAAACACTGTGCTCCATCCATGCCTCTGCTCCTTGAGCTCCTGTGCTGTGTACTGTGCAGTTGTCGCGGCAGTAATGTCGATTACTGAGACCAGAGTAATTGCTGTGATCTGGACTGGGTACGATGTTGCTGCTACTTGAGAAGACCATGCGTTAGCTGTCGCTGTTGTAAATACAACTTGCTAAAAGCTGGCCACTGGAAAGCTCCCCGCAATTTCACTGTGGCCTGTCAGGTAGACGCTGTCCGGCAGATCATGCGAGGCCTGATGGGCCCAGTGCCAGCCAGGGCGGGGGATGGGTACTGCTCTCATTTCTGGCAAAAGAGTGCGTTCACAAATAGAATGACATCCTCTGCCAGGGTGGGTTTTGGAAGGCTGGTAGCTGCTCTGTGGTGACGGTGGGGCGTACTTGAGGAATAGGCTCGGGGATGGGCATCTGCCCAGTCTCGGTTAACTCTCATTTCATACAAAGGTTTGTGAAGATAGCTTGCAACAAAGTTTCCAATATAATACTTCCAGTTTAAAATCTGTATATTCCATGTATATTCCATGCTTTTTCACTGAACTAAATCATCTGTATGAAATGGGAGGCAGAAGTGCTCAGCTATGTTTGACTCTGCAGAGCACAGACCCCACTGACATTTCCATTACGCCACCTTCAAGCTTGTCAGACATTCTAAGGTAGTGTAAATTAACTTAGGAAAAAAGAAATACTGCAGTTTTGTGGATTCAGTAGTTGAGAGGGTTAATCACTGGCTACTGTAGGACTCTTGTTAGACTGTATTTTTAAAAAGATGATATTTCAGGACGATTTGTATTTCTGTTGCTTTTGGTGTGTTCTGTCATGTTTGCCCATACTGGTGCTATGTAAAGTGAAGTGCTTAAAGCACACGCCTATTTCAAGCATGTGATGAAAATCTAAAGTACTCAAGAAATACTTTGACACTTTCATTTATGGTTGTGAAATATAGAGAACTCTTTGAATCTATCAGCAGCATTGAATGGATTCTATTAATGAATCTTCAGGTGGCACCAGCAGTCCCTCTGTGTACACCTGCTCTGTATTACTAGCACATGCACATCTGTAGCTACAGGACTTGAAGGCATTGAGTCAACATCTTTCTTGATTTAAAGTGAAATTAGTCCCTTACAGGATGATTTGGTGTTTTGTATTTTGGAAGGAATAGTCTTAAGAAATCCAATTAATATCTGAATGCACATCAGTGCATTGAGGGAGAAAATAATCATATTACATTAATTCTCATCTGCTGCTCCAAGAGGTAATCCATAGTAAGCAGATGAAGTGTGGGGACTTTGGAACTTAAAACACAAACCTTATATCGTCATGAGGGCTGCAAAGTGAAGCAAAAGTCAATTTGGCATTCAGATAAGAATACTTTGTTGTTGAAATGTGGTGGGCCAATGCTAATGATTGTTTATGACTAATAGACCAAGGAGAATGCTTTAATTGAAATGATTTTTAAAAAATACAGTGGAAAACTGTCACGTCTGTACATCCCACCCCCTGTTCATTCATTCATCCATCCATGCACTCTTGCGCTCCCTTCAGCAAAACCGACCCACCTAAAACTTGCTTCTGTCTGTATTTCCTTTGTCACATACAGTCATATTTGAGTAGGCTTCATTAGTGGTATTAGTCATGTTGAAGAATTCTCTAAGATCTTTCTGTCCGCACTGTTTATGTATAAATAATTGCTGATGTGTGAGTTGTTAATGGCATTGTGAAGGCTGAACTATTTGATCACAGCTACAGTTGAAGGTTTGCAAAAATTTCTGGCAATACACAGACTTGAGTTAATCCTTTGCTACTTGAATTATTTGAACAAAAGCAGAAAACTGAGCTGCTTATTTCTTACCTGAAGTTAATGTTCTCCGTCAGTTGCTTGCTTCAGGAATGCTGCAAAACACTACATACTTTGGAATAATTAAAACTAATTAAATATTCCGTCTAAAGAGACTGCACAGTGTAGGAACTTGGCATTCCACCAGTAAAAGTTACTTGTTAAATACAGCTGTTTTGCAGGACTCTATAAAGAGTGCATCAGTAGCTGGTGCTTTAGACCTTCCTGGCAAGTGACCTCAGTTGAGAGCCTTTGGTTTGAGTTCCTCTCAGATGCTTTCACTGGGTTAACAAAGGCAGGCTAAGGTCTTGTCCCCGTGCACACGTATTGCAGGGGTCGTCTCTGCTTGATCTGTTAAGGCTTCTCAGCTCTTACCTTTAACATTAGTAAGGTAAAAACTGATTCTCAACTTCTTCTAAATTTTTTTTTTTTAATTTAAATATTAAGTTGCACTACCAAAGTACTTGTGTCCCTGAGCTGTGATGTACCTTCAGGATGAAATCTTTTAAAGGCTGTGACCAATCAGAAATAAATCCTAGGGAGCACACAGTTTTCAACTTCCTTTTCCTTCCCCCTTCCCTCCCCTCCATTCTCTCTCTTCTGCCTTTCTTGGGTTGTTGTAACTCTCAGATGTAAGTTGCTGTCACTCTTCTTGCTTTAAAAACTTTCTTTGAAAACCCGAAAGTGAAAAACTTCTGAATTCCAGATTGGTACTTCATTTTTGAATGCTAGGTTTGTATTTTATTGATAAATTATCCATCTGCTTAGATTTAGTGTATGATTCATCTTTAGTGGTGAAGATACAATTTTAGAAGGCTAACTCAATTTCATAATTTAAAATGCTTATAGACTAATAAAATTATTTTTCTAAGTTAACACAGTTTGGAGATAATACTTATATTATTTAACTGCTGGAAAACTTCTTTAGGCAAGACACCAGCATCTTTGTTATTAGGAACACTTAATTTGTTTTCTTCTACTTCTGTTTTGGCATCAGAGTGTTGCAGTTTTACAGGACTAAATCTTTCTCAAATAAAATGTAGAATTTCTAAGGGTGAACTAATAATGCATTGTTACTTTTCAGCTGTGAATAGCAGAGTGCCCAGTGGTTCCACCGGCTCCTTCCACACTACAGAATCCCCTACGCCCGAGTCCTGCTCACAGGCATCGAGCAATGTGGCGTCGCAGTCAGTGCTCCCTATGTATCCTTCAGTTGACATTGATGCACATGTGAGTAATATCAACTAGTTTTGACGAGATATCCTTTTTGATAAGTTCTGGGGAAAAAAAATCTAGTAACATTAAAAATACTAAAGCTCTCTTAAAGTATTTTTAACTTTTGAATATTTTCTTCCTTCTCAACCATGCAGACTGAAAGCAATCACGACACTGCTCTGACCCTTGCATGTGCAGGAGGTCATGAAGAACTTGTTTCTGTACTAATTGCACGTGGTGCCAATATTGAACACAGAGACAAGAAGGGTAAGCTGAAAGAGTAAAAGTTTGCTTTAGAACTACAACTTGAAACACAACATTTCAAATAGAGATTTGGGAACTTTTGCTTTCCAAAATGTCCAAAGCTTGCAAAGATGTAGAGTTCTAGTACATATGTAGAAACATATAGGCCACATAGTGATATTGTGTGGCTTTCTATCCATATTTTTGAAATGAAGTTAATCTATCTGAATGGCAAGTAAGGCAAATTTTTGAAATATGGAGCACTGCTATCATTACGGTTAACTTGCAACAAAATACCTTAGTATCCTGGGTAGTGTTGGTAATTGGAGTAAATATCAAATCTTGGCTGACAAAGCTAATGTGGAATAGGAGTCAGGCTGCGTATCATGTCATTCCCAATAATCAAATTCTGCAAAATCTAATTCCGTGGAGCTGAGAGAATGGAATCATCATGCTTCTCTCTGAAGAGGTAGTGCTAGCCACTGGAAATAAGCAATGTGCACAGTGAAGATATATTATCTTTTTGGAGCTTCAGTAGGAATTAAGTAGAAAGCAGTGACTTGTCTAAAGGCTTGAATTGGTCAGAGCTTAATCCATATTGGTCAGTGCAATGGTTGGGTTTTTTCTGATGAACCTTTAAAGGTAGCTGGCAGGAGTTGTGGCCTAAATGTCTCCAAGCATCAGGGTCAGGAGAGGGCTAGGAGAGTGTCTGATAGTAGTTTTGATACCCCAAAAATACACTATCTGAGAAAGACATACCTGAGCAATAAGAATCTCTGTAAATTGGGTATTTCTGCTGCTTAAAGTTTTGAGGTTCTCCAGTTTATTTTTAACCTGATCTTTTGTTTCTAGGTTTTACGCCTTTGATTCTCGCTGCAACTGCTGGACATGTTGGTGTAGTGGAAATTCTTTTAGACAAAGGTGGGGATATAGAAGCACAATCTGAGCGCACAAAGGATACTCCACTTTCATTGGCATGCTCTGGTGGACGCCAAGAGGTACAGACATATTTGTCCTTGATGAATTCAATTTTTTTTGGTAATTTTTTATGTACAAGTTGTTTTTTTGACTTTGATGGTATAGTAAATTTTCCTTTTTTTTCCTAAAGGTTTTTTTAAATTGAATAAGTGTAGATAGTTTTAGTCTCCTCCCAAGAGTAAAGGAAATATATTTTTTACATTGGCTATCCTAGTTTTGTTACCTAATTTTTGTTACGTAACTTGTGGTCTATTTGTATCCCTGCAACGTGAATAGTTTTGTGAAGGAGTTGTAGAGCTTTGGGAAGGAGGTAGAGCTTTGTTCACTGAACAGTTCCCTAATACATACATCCTACTCTCTAAACTAAAGTATCCAGTGCAGGCACGTAAGACAGAAACTGGAATTTTGTGTTTGCAGTACGTGGATTTAGTGGTAAAACACAGGGCTGATAAATGCAGATACAGTGCAGAGCACATTTATAGTAGAAAGACGCATTTTACTAATCTTCTAGTAATGTTTCAGTTCTCTCAGCTGTTTTATTTGTACTGGAAAAAAAAAGGGGTTAAATTTTATCTGCTTTTGTCATGGGCAGGCTAACTTAGAACATGGCTAAGGGCTCCGTCCCAGATAAAAAAGTGATAAGCTTTGCAACTTGTAAGGATGAAAACAGATAGGAAAAAATTGGAAAGCTTCAACTTTGAAATCACAGATGTGAAATCACAGAACTGGTACACTTAAAAGTAGAGGTTAATGTAGCCTGGGCTTATTAAACTACTTAGGTCTCTTGATTTTTTTTGTTTTGTTTTGTTTCCTTATGCCAGAATCTACTTGTGTTTCTTACCAAGTCTTAGCAAGGCTTAGCAAGAGGCAGAGAAGCTTTCTGTTCTGGCCATCTGGGATGTCTTAGTAGTAAAATGACATGCACCAAACTGCAGTACTTCACCAGAAGCATTTTAATTTTTTTCTCTTCTTTTTCTCTTAAGCAGGCTCTGTTCAGAGAAGTTCTTCCTCATCCTTGTTCCATTAAGATCAGTCAGTCTGATTTTTGTTGCATTTTTTGTTTTAAAGACCATGCAACACAAAGTCAAAGTTATCTTAAGTTTCACTGGAATTAAAGTTGTAGGAGTTTCTGAAAGACTCATTTCAAGTTTCATTTCAAAGCCTTGCATTTTTTTATTAGATAAAATCCAGAACTTGCCTTTTTGGAAGGGAGGCAGGTGTTGCAGTACTGAAACCCATGTGGATTATTTTATACATTCATATGAACATGATAACCTTTTACTTCTCAGATAATAAGTAAGGCTGTGAAATGTCTTTTAACATGAGAGCTGTCTTTTCAGGTTGTTGATTTGCTGTTGGCCCGGGGAGCAAACAAAGAGCATAGGAATGTGTCTGACTATACACCATTAAGCCTTGCTGCATCTGGTGGATATGTTAATATCATCAAGATTCTTCTCAATGCTGGGGCAGAAATTAATTCAAGGTAACATACCTCAGATGAACTGCATGTAGGACAGATGCTCTGTTGTTGTCTTTAACTACTGAGGCATATTTTGGAATCTATAGTTCTTTCAGAGCTTCTCTCAGCCTTTCTACAGTATTGATGTTAATATTTATATTAACATTACCTTAATTAATGCTTTTAAGTTGTCTTTAACTACCACAGACAAACTTCATCTCCTTTATATCTAAATTTTAAGTGATGTTGTACTCTGCAAACCTGTTCCTTCTCTCTCCCGTTTTTATCCTTCTGGGAGCTGGAATCCAAATGCAGTTTCAAGTAGAACCAGGCAAAGGAACCAGTCAAAGCACGGGCAGCTATTTCTACTTGTTTGAAAACTTTCAGCAAAAGGACCAAATGTATTCTGGCTACATCTCTCAAACCTCCTCTTTATTAGTTGTAGGAAAACTAATGTTCTTTCTGTCACTAGAAAAACTTTATCTGTATGTTAGAAGCATGTGCTCCTGAATCAGACGCAGGCTTGATTATACATAGTTTAATAATTTGTGTGCTTCAGCCATTTGAATATCTGAAAGTTGAAACACATTTTACTTGTTCATAAATTTTAGTTATCTGTTGCATGTGGTTACTCTGCTGGTTTCTGATAAGCAATTCAAAATTGCTAGTATTTTAGGTGAGTGGCTGTGTTCGTATATATTAATGTTCATTTTTAGCTTCCCATGAAACATTTTGTTCCTCTTAGATACACCTGCATTTCTCAGAGCATTCACCCAGTTCTGGTAACTGTAGTCTGTTTCTTTCTCACTAGGACTGGGAGTAAACTAGGTATTTCTCCTCTGATGTTGGCTGCTATGAACGGCCACGTACCTGCTGTGAAACTGTTGCTTGATATGGGTTCTGATATTAACGCCCAGATTGAGACCAATCGGAACACAGCCCTCACCCTGGCCTGCTTCCAAGGCCGAGCAGAGGTGGTCAGTCTGCTGTTGGACAGGAAGGCCAATGTTGAGCACAGGGCAAAAGTGAGTATTTGAACCACTTTTCCATATAATTTACTTTAACAAGTGCATTTTTCTAAGTAGTTATTTCTTCACATTTTCCTGTAACTCTTTCAGTGTTCATCTTTCTTTTCAGTGGTTAAAAGGCAAATTAGTAGTGAAGGAGGTGGATGTTTAACAGTATGTCTTTGTTTTCTTTAAAGGTATTTGAACACAGTGTGCTGATGAAAAATTAAATTGTAGAATATCTGCATTGCCCCTGTTGATATGCAAATCTTACTGCAGAGGAGAAGAATCTGAGGACTTGTTAAATGTTCTGAAATAAATTTTTTTGTTTGCTTTGTTTAAAAATGCAAGCATCAAGGAAGATGCATTGTTTGCACTGGGGAAAAACTGACTGTTTTTTCCCATTTAATAATGAGACAGATTGCCTCTGTAGTACTGAGAAACTTTTCATGTTTAAGATTGGTGTGATATTTATCAACAGAACAGGCAGGCATATTTTTATATATGAGTGAAGTCTAGACAGGAAGAGAATTGTACTGTTATAGAGATCCTCAGTTATAACAGGTTGCTTTGTCCACATGAACAGAAGCAGTGCAATCAAGCCTTAAAAAACTTTTATGTTAGTATAGAACCCATGGCTTCAGTATTGTGACTTTCTGTGCCTCTGAAATGCTCCATAGGTCCCACATGTTGGTACTCTGGGGCAGCTTTGTTTCTCCTGCCATAAAGCAAGCTTAAGTGTTGTGTGGACTGCCAGACCAATTTCTCTAGCACAAAAGAATGTTTGGTAACTCCTAAGGCTGCTGAAATAATTGCTATGTCTTCCTGCTTCTGGAATGACTGTGGATAAAGGAAAAAGGAATATGGATAAAAGCCAGCTTTCAAATAGTCAGTTGGGCATGTTGGGAGCTAGTATTAGTTTATTTAATGGTCTGTCCAAGCAGGTGAGTTGACCTCAGATCAGTGTCAGTACTAAAGAAGGATAGATAAAATGTGTAAAGCCAATCTGGGGACATTTTCATAGAAACACTTGTCTTCATTTGCATCTGTTCTAACCTCTCCTTTAGAGATTCTTTTGCAAACCTTTGTTTTTGCTGTTGAGATGGGTTTGTGGTGGTAGTCGGTAGTTTGCCTAAGTTTGCATAAGTCCGGTGCTATGAGTTTTTTGAGACTGCTACAGGTTAGGATCCTTAACTAGATATAAGCAGCTGAGTAAACAAAAATTGAATTTCCATGTGTGGCAATTGTGTATGGTTTATCCGAAGTATATTGTATGAATTTCACATTGTGTAATTCCTTCTCATTGCACAGACTGGTCTCACACCTTTGATGGAAGCTGCTTCAGGAGGATATGCAGAGGTTGGAAGGGTTCTCCTTGATAAAGGAGCAGATGTTAATGCTCCACCTGTGCCTTCCTCAAGAGATACCGCTTTAACAATTGCAGCAGATAAGGGTCACTACAAGTTCTGTGAGCTGCTGATTAATCGGTAAATGATTTTTTTCTCATTAGCAGGCCACGTATTCTGTAGCTATATTCCTCTGTGGCAAGGCTACTCTTATTTACATTGCCTCATGCATCTTAGAGCAAAGGGAATGGGAATCTTTGGAAGTAGCATGTTGCATCTGCTCCCTACTCTTCAGTGTTGCCATAGAGTATCCTGCTACTCCAGTGTTAATTAAACTCAGCTGACAGCTGAGACCAGAGGTAAGCGAACAGTGTCTGATTTGGCAGCTCTGCATATTAATCCAGAAATTCTCACGAGCATTGCCCCACTGTCACTTGCGAGGCAAGGCCTGGAAATAACTCTTGGCTCTTCAAGCATAACCCTATGCGCAGCTAAAATCTCAAGGGGCTGTTTTGTTGTATGGATAGTCACAATGTTAATGATAAGGTAAGGGGACCTTTGATTGGTAGCTGCATAACTGTGGTGCAGTAGTCTGCATTGGATGGGCATTTGTTGCTGGGAACCAAGAGCGAGGGAGTCTTAATCCTTGTGTTACTATGGCTTAAACAGCAGATTTCAAGGACACAATTTCTCTCTCTAGCCACTAAGTTTCAGTAATTAAAGTTGTGTATCTAATTTTATTCTGAACTTTCCTTATCTTATCTTTACTTGTGTCTTATGTAATTTGATTACACTTGTACTCTTTTAGAGGAGCACATATTGATGTTCGTAACAAGAAAGGAAATACACCTCTTTGGCTGGCAGCTAATGGTGGTCACTATGATGTAGTTCAGTTGCTTGTGCAGGCAGGAGCAGATGTGGATGCTGCAGATAATCGGAAAATAACACCTCTTATGTCAGCATTTCGCAAGGTAGGACACAACTTGGTTGTATGATTCAGTGCTAAATGTTTTCAAAACAGAATTTCTCATTTGGTCTTAAATCTGACTGGTTGATTTTGAAAGAATCAACACAACAAAACTTCTGTTTCATAAAACGTCTACTTTAAAGTAATCATAATCTGTGAATCCTAGACCCTCTAAAGAGAAGAGCTAAAATGTATTTGAGAGATCACACAGATCTCATTTTTGAGAGATGAAAAACTTCTATAAAACATGTTAACTAACTCTGTAGCAGAGGAATTTATTAACTTTAGTAAAATGTCAAACAAGTCTTCAGCTTTTTTGACAAATGAAAATACTAAGTATGCTGTTATTGTCCTTCCACTACTTGTAGATAGCTTCCTAGGCAACATTTAGCTATTGTCTGTGTGGCTGCACAGTGTACCCCACCAAGTAGCGGATCCAGCAGCAGTTTGCTAGGATAACATTCAGGTAGCTCAGTTCCTTAATCAGACTTGCATTATGGAGTGGCTGGCAAGAAAGTGAGCTGGGGGTGACAGATGAGGTCTAAACAGAGTGGTCCTGACTGCTAAAAATGTAAACAGATGGCTCTGCCCTTGAGCCCAGTTAGCTGCTTGTATTTCAAATAAAATAAAATATAAATGTTCTATCAACACTGAGCAAACACTAACAACTTTTCATTCCAAACAACAGTTTACCAGAAATGTTTTTGTATATTCTGTCTTTTGCACTGAACCAAGAGATATTAAATTTGTATTTTGATGATGAATGCTATCAGTTGTATACCAGAGACTAGGATTTTCTTTGATGTTCTAGGGCCACGTGAAAGTAGTTCAGTTCCTAGTGAAAGAAGTTAACCAGTTTCCATCAGACATTGAATGCATGCGATATATAGCGACTATAACAGACAAGGTGAGTGTAACTTTGAGGGAAAAATCCCTATCCATTATTTTCAGCAAAAATATGTATGGGAAATTCTCGATTATTCAAAAAGTGAATGTATGTTTGCTCATGTGGAAAAAAAAACTCTGAATCAAACATACACATCTTTTTAATATGAAACATAAAATTAGTGTTTAGAGTCTGTTGAAATATTTTGTATGTTAATGAATGCAGGGAATCTCATGTTTTATAGAGCAAGCATCTCTCCCTTAATTCTAGTTACAGAGGTAATAAGAAAAGTTTTGCATTCCAGGACCTGTTGAAAAAGTGTCACCAGTGTGTGGAAACAATTGTGAAAGCTAAAGACCAGCAGGCTGCAGAGGCAAATAAGAATGCAACTATACTGCTGAAGGAACTAGACCTCGAAAAAGTGAGTGGAGAATTGCGGTCATCTAGCTTATTAACGTCTAAAACTGTGATTCAGAGGCAGTAATTCTTCATGCTGTGACTGCATCTACTTTCCATTGTCATGGTTTTATGATTTTTGGTTATCGGTATTCCACATCATAACATCATGTAGTGCGCCAAGAGTGCCCTAACTTGACTCTTGGTGCACTACATGATGTTATGATGTGGAATACCGATAACCAAAAATCATAAAACCATGACATCCATAGAAGTAAAGTATGTACTTCGAGTGGGAGATTAGAACTGACTTCTACTTTATCTAGCCGCTCCATTGTCCTTTTAATCATGAGTAGTAGCTTTCTTGCATTACTTCAGCACAGATAGAGTGTGAATAAGGGAGATATTCAGTCTCAGTGGCGTGATGCATAGTATGTTGTACACGGTGTGAAATGTAGTCTGCAAGTGTTTTATGGACCGGTGCTCAGTTTTACAAACTACACAAAGGAGAACTTGCCATATGAGCTGAAGTGAGTTGAAAAGGGAGTGTGAGAAGTGAAGGTTTTTTTCAGTGAGAATATTAAGTGTCCCAGACTAATGCAGAGATTTCTTAAGCAATCTGGAATGGACTCTCTTAGAATTGTTGATGAACAATTCATACAGCATTTAATTAATGAGGGAAGATTTGGACAATTTTTATGTGTTTTTTTCATCTTCCAGGTTGCTAACTCATAAACAGTCTGTCAGTTGCTATGCAAAACTATAGTATGGCATTGTTGTTGTGACTAATCTCATATTAAAAAACATAATAAAAATGAAAAAAATGAGACCGGTTAATTCTGTAATGTACTGTTGGATACGTTTTAAAGTTGTTAATCTGATCAATACTTCTGCAACATCATTAAATGGTTTTTGATAAAGGACTGAGATAATGAGGGATTTTACTGGCTTTTTCAGTAAAATTCTTTTTACAATATCTCTGTCTTGGTTGTATTTATTGTTGTTCTTCGGAAATTTTTGGAACCACCTAGTCCTGTTGTTCCATGATGTCTGTTCAGTTTCTGCATAATGCTTCAGGATGTGACAAAGTCATCCTTGTTCACCATGCTCTCTTCTCTTTTATCCCCTGCCCCAATTTGTGAGAAAGATTGGAATTACAATTGAGTCTTTGTGATAATATGTAAATATGAATACTTTTCTCCTACGTAGTCAAGAGAGGAAAGCAGAAAACAAGCCCTTGCAGCTAAGAGGGAGAAGAGAAAGGAAAAGAGAAAGAAGAAGAAAGAGGAACAAAAAAGGAAACAAGAAGAAGATGAAGAAAACAAGCCTAAAGAAACTCTAGAACTGCATGAAGATGATGATGAAGAAGAAAATGATGATGAAGGTAAAGAATGAGTGTTGATGTGGAAAAATGCAGTTGTAGAGTTGCCTTTTTAAAAGCACCTAGGTAAGGTGACCTGTTAATAAGCTGGCTGTATAGTTTCTGCCCTGGTTCTTACCCCTGGTGTAAAAGTGTAAAAGTGCTGTGTTCCTGGTAAATCTTTGTTTCTTCTTCTTTGTTCCCAAAACTTTTTCCTTCTTGGAGATTTTACAGCTGCATATAGTGCAAATAGACTTGACAGCTCAGCAGGGGCATAATCTCAACTGAAGTGTCCTCAGTCAGAGGCACTGATTTATATATTTTGTAACTTTTGTATTTTTTTTCAGTGGAGCAAGAAGTTCCTATAGAGCCTCCTAGCGCAACTACTACGACTACAATCGGGATTTCTGCAACTTCAGCTACTTTCACAAATGCCTTTGGGAAGAAGAGAGCTAATGTGGTGACTACTCCCAGCACAAATAGAAAAAATAAGAAAAATAAAACAAAAGAGACCCCTCAGAATATGCAGATAATTTTGCCAGATCAGCATATATCTCTAGCACAGCAAAAAGCAGATAAGAATAAAATAAATGGAGAGCCAAGAGGTGGTGGTGCAAGTGGAAATAGTGATTCAGATAATTTGGATAGCACAGATTGCAATAGTGA
The DNA here is from genome assembly GCF_002078875.1 of Numida meleagris. NCBI lineage: Eukaryota > Metazoa > Chordata > Aves > Galliformes > Numididae > Numida > Numida meleagris. The sequence continues at coordinate 966,283 of NC_034420.1, forward strand.
AAGTAGCAGCGGAGGTAAAAGCCAAGAGCTGAACTTCACAATGGATACAAATTCCTCTGAGCGGCGCTATGCCTCATTGCTTATCCCTTCTCAGGAAGAAAAAACGAGCACTTCAGCTTCAAAAACACCAACAAGGTGAGACTTCAGTGTTATTTCCCTGTTTCTTCAGTGTTTTGCCTATGCTGATGTAGATTTTCTGTCTCTCAGGCCTTATACCAGCTGGTGCATTCTTAGAGACCTGAGAGACTGAGCTTGCTTTCTTGTTAAACTATGTAGTCTGGTTTGCTGAATGCAGCCTTATCAAAACACTAAAGATAAAATTCTTGGTATTGCTGACTAGTTTAAACTGCTCTAGCAGAACCGACAGTTAAGTCTCTGCACTGTTTTAATAACTGTGCTAAGCTCTGAACATATTAGAGTAGATTTCAGCATAAATTTGCAGGGAATTTAAAAATTTAACTTATTAAAATATAATCACAAGTTGTCGTTACTCTGTGATTGTTTTCTTGTTTCATTATTAACTCCTTTGAATTGCCATCTCTTTGTTTTAAGGAGGGAAGAAGTTGATGACTCTGAGCATTTTACCTGCCAGGTTGATGGCCAGTTTGATTTAACCTTGTCAAGCCAGAGGTGAGAGTCAAAAGAATTCAGTGACTGTACAGGGTCCATATGAATGACTTGGAAGATCACTGAGTTGCCAGTGAAGGAGCTAATAACTATAAATAACACCAGTTTCTGAATAGGTTCATTACTCAAAACTGATAAGCTTAAATAACATCTAAATTTGTAGTCTTTGCTAAGAAATTTGCCTCTGCTAACTTTTACTTGTAAGTAGTATGAGTGTGATCTCCATATATGTTTTTTCCATGTGTTAAGGGAGGTAGGGGGCTATAGGGGCTGATCTGCCAGGACACATGGCTAACTTCAACAAGAATATAGACCTGGCATCAGAAAGCACACCAAGCAAGAGGGCTGTTGCCAGACTGATTGAGGAATATGGCTGGGAGGAGGGAAGACAGTTTGGGCTCTCAGCTTTTTTTTTTTTTCCTCCCTCCAGAATTAAAATTAAGTGCAGAACGTAGATTTGTTAGCCATCATGGTTGTGAGGATGGGGGGGAGTTACCTAAAACTCTTAGGAATGTCAGAAACTGGGTTGTCTGTATATTCTGTTTTATGAATATGAATTTGTTTTGCCTTGGACCTCTCCTGTATGACCCTCTAATGCAGAATTAACTAACTAAATACGTCAAATTCCTTAAAATGAAAAAAGGAATGGCTCTTCTGTCAGATAGAAGTACACCTAAAAACCAAGAGAGTATATAAACAAAAATTATGCAGATGTTTTTTTTTAACTTCTGCAAGTGCTCTTTACTTCTTGCATGATGCAGTCTTTCTGAAAAGTTTCTAAATTTTCTCTTCTTGTATTTCTCTTCTCTTTCAGCATAGACTTGCTGATGACAATGCTGTTATAATTGAAACATTTTCTAAATATGCCATAGATTACTTAGACCAAATCACTTTATAAGTCATTCATTGAAAGATTAGCCTTAAGTTTTAGAGAGTGCCTCTGTTTCAGTACTGTACATGAACCTGAGCACCCAGAAACACTCTTTTTGCATTCATGTAGCTAAGTTAGCCTACAAGAGTTTACCTGTTCCTCTCTTTCTGTCTCATCCAGACTTTACTCTGTTTTGTATCGCTAGCCTATTGCTACAGTTGTGTTAGTACAGGTTTTGCATACACACTTTCATGTTGAGTTCACTGGGAGTAAAATATCCTAAAATACATGTGCCGAATGCAGTTACCCATTCATAAAGTGGGGGCAGAGAGTAGAAGCACTTAACTATTTACAGGGAATCTCTAAAATAAGATGAAAAATGAAGACATTTTCAAGTACCTAGCAAGAAAGAGACATTATTATCAAAGTATTTTTTCTTAAAAATGTATTCAAAAAGGAGAGTGCATAATCTGGGTGTAACTTAAATGATTGTGTAACACTTAAAATCTGTAAAATACTTTATAAAAGGTGTCCTTGGTACTTCTAGTATTACTTCATTCCATTTAGCACTCAATTTTTTGAAGGAAGTCTGTGGACTAAAATGTAAGAAATTATTTAAGTCAGCCAACAGTTGTTCCAAGTAGAGTGGGGAAAAATAAAAGGATGAAAGTAATTCATGCTGGAAGTTCTGAGGTCCAGAAATGAACACTGTCATGCTTTCAGCTTTATTCTGTAATTTGTAATCGGCACATTTCTGTTCCCAGACTTGATGGTGAAGGTAATTCAAATTCTTTGTCAACTGCTTACAAGCCTGTTTCCCTGCCTCTGACCTCTCCAAATGTAAAGCTGAATCTCACCAGTCCAAAAAGAGGCCAGAAAAGAGAAGAAGGCTGGAAGGAAGTGGTTAGAAGGTAAAGAATTTAATTCTGTGTTTAAGAAGTGTTTCAACATTTTAACTTGTAAATTATACTCAAATACAGAATGTCTGTCAGGTTCATTTAATTATTCCACTATAATAATTAAAAAAATCCATTCCTTCTTGTCTTGCAGTGCTGTGAAAACAATTTTCTGGCCTAATTTGTAGTAACCCCTCAGTAATTTAACATCAGTATGATATGAACATTTTATTTGGCATAAGGGCTTTCCTTACCTGTGCTGTCATTGGAGTAAAAGATAAGGTATCTTATGATAGAAGGAGAAGGGAACAAATGGCAGTGAAAAAGCTCCTAGTGCAGATGATTGCTTGCAGTAAAGGTGGAGTAGATATTGGTAAAGCAGAGGACAGGTGGATGATCTCTTTGTGGCTAAACTTCATTGTGGTGACCTTGACTGCCAATTCCAATGAAAATTTTGTGACCTTAATTTGTCATTGGAGAACCTTTAAATCTACTTGTACTTCTGTAAAGCACACTCCCTTTGAAAATGTTCTGATTTTTTTTACTGTCTAGCTAATAACCACTCACTCTCATCTGTAATCATTATTATGTCTACTACTTTTAACTTGAAATAGTCATCTGGCTGTCTTGTTTTACTCCCTTTATTGAAAAGAAATGCAGCATGAACATACAAGTGTCGTGTGTTTAGGTGTACTTATAATGCCCTGCTGCTTTTCTGTTCTGCAATGGTAGTAACTGTATGTGCTCATTCTAGGGAATTTTAGGCTGTGTGCAGCATAGTTGTACAGAGGATTTAATGCATCCAGATCAGCAGAAGCCACAAAGTTGTTAATGAAAGTTTTTTTTTTTTTAAAAAAAAGGGCATTTTAATCTGAAAACTTAAACATATCCCTTAGAGAGTTGGCTCAGTCTTCTGCCTTTTGTTGCATTTAGAGTATGGTTCTCTGCTGTGACATGTCCTTGCTAAAGGTATGGTCGCAGACTGCCCACCGCTTGGTGAGTCATGCAGGCATGAAACTGTTGCAGAGGCAGCTGACTTGTCCAGTGCTGCACACAGACCCTGCCATTGACCCTGGAGCTGCTCCATCTCTCCTCCTGGGTCTCTTGAGTCCCATATACACAATCTAATTGCTTTGTTGGGTGTTGTCTGCTGTTCGGATGGAGATGCTAGTGTTCTAGAAACAGCATCTAAAACCTGAGCTTTCCTAATCCCTAGGGGATCAGGTCTAGTCACAAAGACTGTGTTTTGTACCCATGTTTGCTGTGCCCTGACTGATTGGCAAAGCATTCATCCAGCCAAAGAGCTGTTCGGTGACTGTAGCTATGTGTACAAAATGCCTGGGATCTGCATGCCTTCATCTCCTAAAGTCTCTCCCAGTCTCTACAGCAGGAATTTTTCTCCTCCTCTCTCTCTGTGAGTATCCCGCTGTGGCTAGAAGGGATGTCTATCAGAGAAGTAACCAATGAAAACATCCCATCTACCCTTGACAGGCAAGTAGGCAGAGTTTTGAAAGACCCTCCCCCTAGCAACACTCTGCAACCAACACCAATTGAGCAATTTCAGCTGCAGAGAGGAGGGCGCTGCTGTTCAGGAGCAAAAAGGTACTGTTTGGGATACTTCTAAAGGTAAAAACCACTGGGATTTGTGGGTAGGGAGGGAAGTGGTAGTGGTTGATGGGTGGGAAGGATCCTGGTTGCTGGGGCAAGCTCTTCTGGTGGAGGAATTTCTTGATTGATGGTGGCGTGGGGTTCCTTGTTGGCAGAGGTGAAAGGACACAAAAGGGACAGTTGGAGTCCTTGGTGTAATGGGATTTTCTCAAGTTAGGTGATGTTGGGAGCTTTGATTTGGGGAGGGAGCAACTGAGTTGTCTGGCTTGAGCAAGAAGCTTTTAGGGGGTGGGTGGAGAGACAAAGACCCAAAGCGTGAAACTGCCGTGGGATGAGAGCTTGGTGCATGATCTGAGTGCCTGAGAAACAATTTCCTGAGGATCGAGTTACTTGAAATTCTCAGAGTGGAATAGGTGGGTGAAGCTGGCAGCCTTTTCAGGGGGTTAGTGGTGATCTGTACATTGTCCAGAGGTGCTTGAACTGTGATCACAGTGGTTTCTGAAACCCCTTTGAATCCCCTCTAATTGTTCAATGTTTAACTACTTCTACGTATCACTAGCAAGCTGGAAAGCAGTGTATGGGCTTGAGAGGTCCAGCCTTTAAAGTCTGGGGACAGAGGTGGCCCAGAGAGACCTTGGCTGGGGTCTGGATGCAAGCATAGATCATGTTCAAAGACTTCCCTGTATTATATGCCTGCACTGACCCATCAATACCATGTGAATCAGAAAAATGCTAAAATGACTTATTTCACTTAACATGGGTGGGAGTGTTATGGCCTATAAGTGAGCCTGCTTCTGAAAAATCTGTGCTGCCTTCATAGTGGCTTCCAGCAACTCACAGAATTGCAGAACTGCACGATTTAACAGTCTGTTATCCACTGCTGTGTAGTGCCACCAGTTAAGCTTTCATATCTTGTGTAGTTTCTTTGAGGTCTGAGAGAGGTGGATACTAAAAGGGTTGTGAATGCACGTGGTAGCACAGAGCTCATCACTGGGAAGATAATGGAAAACCACCTTTGCCTAGTTATAAATGATCAAAGTAGCTAAGCCGTGGCCTTTTGTATTTGAAGCAGTGCTACTTATGTAAATTTAGGTCAATAAGCTAAGAATTTGTCTTACTTCAAAGATACGCACAGAAGATAAAATTGGAAAATGTTTCTGATGCAGTTCATGAAGCACATTTGTGATACAGCAGTGGTGGTAGAAGTGCTTCTGAAGAATCTTTGTCAGGTGCTGAGGATGATAAATAATTTGAGTTGGCGATTTTTTAGAGAGGCTCCAAAGGGTGAACAAAATATCGGCAGAAAACCACTTGCTACCCTGAAACATAAGTATATTGCTTCAGCCATATGTCAGACAATGAGGCATTTTTATGTGTTCAGAGTTTAACTGCATTTGACAGATTTGTGATCTTTGTGATATAGGTCAAAGAAATTATCTGTCCCAGCTTCTGTCGTGTCTAGAATAATGGGAAGAGGTGGGTGCAACATCACAGCAATTCAAGATGTGACTGGTGCCCATATTGACGTTGATAAACAAAAAGATAAGAATGGAGAGAGAATGATCACTATAAGGTACAGTTTTTAGAAATGAAACTCTAATTTAGTCAGAAATGTCATTTATCAAGAACTTCTCTTTGCTTTTTAAGACAAGACATACTTAGTTTCTTGGTTATAAAATAGAACTTTTATTACTGCTGCCAAGATATGCAGATGGTCTGCTTATTCAAAGTTACTTTTTGACTATGGCTATCTTAAGGATTAACTTAATGGAGTGAAACTGTAGTGGACTTGTAAATCAATGTCAAGTTGGGGCTACAGAATGTTGCACAAAATGGGGTTTCTTTTCATTAAATATAGGTATATTTGTATTTAATGTAGGGGTGGTACAGAGTCAACGCGATACGCGGTGCAACTCATCAATGCCCTCATTCAAGATCCTGCCAAGGAACTGGAAGACTTGATTCCTAAAACTCATATAAGAACACCTGCTTCGAGTACCAAATCAATCCATGCGAACTTCTCATCTGGAGTTAGTACTGCATCTGCTTCAAACAAAAACTCCTTTCCTCTTGGAGCACCGCCTCTAGTCACATCGCAGTCATCAACTCTATCTACTTTCCAGCCTACTAACAAATTAAACAAGAATGTCCCAGCAAATGTGCGCTCATCTTTTCCAGTGTCTCTTCCTCTAGCTTATTCTCATCCTCATTTTGCCTTGCTGGCTGCCCAAACTATGCAACAGATCCGGCACCCTCGCTTACCTATGGCCCAATTTGGAGGAACCTTTTCACCTTCACCAAACACTTGGGGACCATTCCCAGTGAGACCAGTTAACCCTGGCAGCACGAACAGCTCTCCAAAGCATAATAGTTCAAGTCGTGTAGGTAGTCAGAATGGAAATATTTTACAGACAGAGTCGCCTGGGTTAACGACTTCTAGTTGTCCCATTACTGTCTCTTCAGTAGTTGCTTCCACCCAGCCGCTATGTGCAACAAGTAATCGGACTCCCTCTTCGGTCAGAAAGCAGCTGTTTGCCTGTGTTCCGAAGACAAGTGCTGCAGCAGCAGCAATCTCAACTGTGACAAACACGTGTAGCACTCTGCCTTCAGCTTCCTCTGCACCCCCAAACAATGGGCAAGTTCCTGCAGCATTTCTGCCCTCTAATGCTCCACAAACGCAGCATTCTGCACTTAAAGCAGACTCTTTCTCAGCTGTCTCAGCACCCAAAGAGAAAGTGTCAACACCAGACCAGCCTGTTGGAAATACGTGCACACCATCTTCTGTTGCAGGTAGTTCCAGTATGTCAACTAGCAGCAATTCAGGAGTCATTGAAGCTCACCCATCTAGCAGCCCTGCACCTCTAACGAATGCCCAAGATGAAATACTACCAGCCAGCATGTCAGAAATGAGTCCTTCTATGTCAATGCCTGTTTCTTCCAGCTCAGAACCTGCTCCTTTAAGCTTAGCATCACCCAGGTCGGTTGTTGCAGATAATCAGGACAACAGTAACTTACCTCAAGTACCTGTACCAGCACCTCGAGTTACTCACAGGATGCAGTCCAGAGGTTCTTTCTATTCAGTGGTACCAAATGCAAACCTACATCAAGATCCTCAGTCTATATTTGTTACAAATCAAGTTCCCTTAACACCTTCTCAAGGTCCACCTGCTGCGGTGCAGCTTTCGTCAGCCATGAACGTTATGAACGGTTCTCAGATGCACATTAACCCAGCAAATAAATCATTGCCTCCTACCTTTGGGCCAGCAACTCTCTTCAATCACTTCAGTAGTCTTTTTGATAGCAACCAGGTGCCCTCTAACCAAGGATGGGGTGACTGTCCACTCTCCACCCGAGCAGCAGCTGACCCATCTTTCACTGTTCAGTCTACCTTTCTGAATAACTCTGTGCTAGGACACGTGGAGAACGTGCATCCTGACAACTCCAAGGCTCCTGGTTTCAGGCCACCTTCGCAACGGGTTTCTACTAGTCCTGTAGGTAAGTCACTAAGATCACATACTGGGGTGAATTTTTTTCTACAACACTTCTGTTTGAAATTGTTTGAGAAATAGTTTACACATTACGGTTATGGAATACTAGATGACTTATTTTTGTCCATTTCTTTTTTCTGCAGCTCTTCTAGAATATTAGTTGTTGGGAACATTGTAGACATTGTGTTGTTTCTCCTAGGAGGAGGGATGTGTCTCCCTATTTGGGGAATTTATAGCTTTTGAGTTGGAGTGTAATGTGTTGTCAGGTGATACTGAACCTGAAACAGCCAGACCAGAACTTTCAACAGGTTCAGCCTAGCTGCAGGAGTGACTGCATGTAGTTGTTCAATATTTTCACTGTCTGAGATTCTAGCTGGACTATGAGAGATTCCTTTTTTTCTCTGTGTGACCTGATCTGATAGGCCAAAGGGTGATTTTGCTGCATTTTTCTAGGATTTTGATAAGCTTATGTGCTTTGGGAAACTGGTGGGCTTCTGCATGGTGTCTTATTAGGAAGCTATTGTCCTTCAGCTGTTAAGTGTAGTAGTTCAAGCTTACAAGTTTTTAATTGAAGTGGGCTAGAAACACAGTGAACTCTCTGCCCTGCTGTGCTCTGCCTAGGGGATTATTATCATGTTAGTGATGATAATAATGCACGTCTCTGGCTGCATCCATTTGGCTGGTAGGAACTCTCAAGAGGTCCCCAGCTGTACTCCATTCTCCCCTTTCTTCTTGCTGAAGTGCATTTATAGTGCCTTGTAGCTGGATAGCTGGAGAGGCTTGCTTTGAAGTTGTCTTCCACACCACGTGGTGGTGTTAGATGATTCAGCTGATGTTTCAGGGCTTGAATGCTGAATTTGGACACTTCAATGGTTTGACCTTCAGACTAAAGGAGGAGGGGACATTGGAAAGATGTGGTAAGGAAAAGGGTTTTTAGTATTCCCATTCATTCAGTGAATTTAAAAACATTCATGGTTTCTGAAAACCAGATCACTTCTCTCAGACTAGGTTTAACCATGAAATCAAGATGTTTGCTATGACTATAGTTTTCTCGGGTGTTTAATTTGGGCTGTATAACTGCATTGCAAAGCACATGAGTACCCAGACTTCTTAGACCGTGTCTGTTCCCAGCGCAGTAAGCAGAACTAGTTGTAACTGGGACTTCAGGGGGTGAAGTAACTGGGCCTTGTTCATCATATGTCTGCTGACAGAAGAGTTGGCAGACCCTCCTCAGTAGACTCCAGAATCAGTGGCTCATTGGAATACCCTGCCCTGGGGAAGGAAGGTTATGCCAAATTCTGACTGGCAGGAGTTAACTGATTTGTCAGGTTCTCTGCTGACTCGCAATGTCATTCTAATTAATGCTACTTTTGATCACCCTTATTTCAGAATCTATCAGATCTGCCTTATTTCAGAAGAAGGGATTTGTGGGAACTGAAGGAGAAGGGGGTGTTTGAAAGGTGTGATAGTGAGGAAAGAAGTGAGGGCAGGAGACTGAGGACCCTTCCAACGCCTTGACCCTTAGACCAGGAGTGTGGTCCTCCAGTCTGCCTGTCCCTTCTTCTCGCTGGGGCTTCACAGATGAATAGGCCTTTCCAGTAGGCTCAGCCTTTGAGGTGGGATGAACTGAGACTGTTTTGGATGTTTTTCTTAAATTTTAGTGGTAGGTTTTGTGTGATTTCAAGGAGTGCTTACATGTGCTTTGGCCTAAAGCAGTGTTATGGCCACAGAGCAGTTTGGGCCTTGCTTGGTAATTCAGTATGCCTTTATATAGAGAGAGCGAATAGTGACGGTCATCAAAACAGACACAATCCTCTAATCTCTGGATGTGACTCTACTCTTGGAGGAGAGGTTTCTTTTATGCCTGTCTTGTACAGTTGGGCTGTAGGAAATCTTTCTGCAGATTAGCACCTCTTAGTAATCGCCTCTAAGTTGATGTAGAGATGTAGTCTAATTTGATTATGCACCAGAACAGTTTTTTCTTAAGTGTCACTTTAATGTAGAATTTGTGTTCTCTATTCTTGGGTAAGCGCTATTGGAACTTGAGTTGTCACTGATTCACCAGTTTGAGGCACAGATACCTGTGCACACATCCTTACTGCTTGTGGTTCTGTTCTGGCAATGGCCTGTTGTCCCATGTATACCTTCAGAGCTCTTGTCCTAGCAGCTTGCAGATTGAGGGCGGAGCCTGATTGTTTGGAGAAATTTTAGGGTGACCAGAAGTCTGCTTTTTCCTCTATTTTTAAGAAGGGGTTTGAGAACTTGCTTGTGTTAAAAGGTACTACAAACTTGATATCAGCCATCTGAAAAAGCAGTGCATGACCATGGATTTGCAAGAGGTGGCTGGGCTCCCTATTTCGCATGGATTCACTAAGTATTGCTACTGATATTCTCTAAAGCTGGAGTTAGCCCTTGTAGTTAAGAGATTTCTGCAGGAAGAGCCTGGGGGCTTTGATGAACTGAATTTTGAGCCGATTTGTATGAGGCTGGTGCACCAGTCTCTTAAAGCCTAAGTGTGCTTTTTGAGCATAATAAGGAGTCTGACTTCGAAGTGCAAATTGTTTTAGTGTTAAAACATCTGCTTGCACTTACAAATACATAAATAGAAGGCTCATTACTGAGATCAAGATTTTGTAAGTCATTGTTCGTAGAAGCCGTTTTCAATATTGAACAAAGCTTTTTCATCCAGTTGAACGAAAGGCAAGATAAAAATAGAAAATGTTAGAAAATGTTCTTAACAAATTGAAAAATCACTACTCTGAGTTTGTGCATCTTTGGCTGTTTCACTTTCCTCAACCTCTTAAAAATACAGTGCACTGCTGAAACTGCCTTGGTGGTAGTCATCACGCTTGGAAAGCTGTTCCCCTGTCCTACCAAGCACACAAGAGGCACAGTTGGGCATCTTACTTCTGCAGAAGAGCTATTTTTGTCAGAATCTGTACATTGCTCTGTTTAGGGAACGGGCAATCCTCATGGGCCTCAGCTCTGTTAACCCTTTTGTACAAGATGTAGAGTTCTTGAAACTCATTCTCTTCAGTGGTTTGCCAGCCAGCTGGAAGCCAGTCTTTGATTTGCAGTGGCATTCATGGCCATGGAGGCCTTCTGACTGCTTCTAATGTAGTGCCACACGTGGAGGGTTAGCAGGAGCATCCCATTGGTAGCTTGGTGACAGGTGTATGGGAAGGGCCCTTGGCTGGAGATGCTGCAGTCCACTTATGGCAAGGTGTGCTGGAGACCTGCCACCCTAGGAGGGAACGGTCAGTTGAGCCATGTGTGGCGGCAGCCTGCACAGGCCTCAGCAAATTCCTTCGAGCTGTGCACTCTTACACTAGGCTGTAGTCATTCATGCTGTGGCAAACCGTGGAGGAGTGAACCCCCAGAACAGGGGCTCCCTCTTCTAAGCACTCCGTATTCTGTCAGTGGTGGTGACTTACCTTTGTATTTCCCCTTCTCTGTAGCAGAGACTTTAAACAAATCTTTTGGGTAGGGCTAGTGATAAAAACACTACCTCCAAAAGCAGCAAATCATTTGTTAATGTGAGCAGGTTGGATCTGCCTCTTCTAGAGGCAGTAAATTGAGGTCATTTGGTTGATATGTTTTTCTGCTGCTTTTAATAATGGGGAAAAGGCATGGCTTTCAGTAAAGTATCCAGGAGATGAATGGTGCATCTGTAGTTTGACCTAAGCCATTGCCTGTTAGCAGTGGTGCTTTCAGACTTCGAGGGTGAAAGAAGGGATGGAGTTTCAACCTTGCTCTGTGGCAATACAGGCTGGTCCTGGTTGTGGTCATCCTGAAATGTTTAAATGGTATTGAAACTAGTCTTGTTTTATAAGCCCTTGAAACTAAACCCAGAACAGAGGTAAACATATGGCCATACCTGCTTCTACTTTTTTTTTTTTCTGGTCACAATGTGTGATTAAAAACTTTTTACAGTATTTTGGAAAAGTGCTTAAAAGCTTTGGCTTGTTCAAAAACTGTAATTTCTCTTGCTGATTCATTTTTGTGAGACTTGAAACTCCATCTTTTCCTTTCCCTCATGAGCTTCTGTAGAAAGCAGCCCCTCTTCTGTTTCGCTGGTATCATCAGCCCTGTTTCCTTGGAACACAGTGTGCTCTGACTGACCTATTTGTGAACGTAACTAGATGGCAGAACTGTGCTGCAGTGAGACTTTCTTGGTGTTTGATCCCTCAGAGCTTTCACAGAACCCTGTATTCCTGTTTGACTTGTGTGGCTCTTTGGTAAAGAAGGATTTTTGCCACTGCCCAGTTTTCCTTTTGTAACTTCCATGCTAGCATTTCAGTTCCTTTCAGTGACTGAAGAGATGGCTTTTTCTTAAAACTTGAGGCAAAAGCAGAGATCATACAGAAATACTTTCTACTGGTTTCTGTCTGAGGGAGAATCGTGCAGCTGTAAAATGAAATGATACCCCTGAAGGTGATGAGATGCTTTAATTATATTAAAGCACTAGCTCTCTCTGGTGCTTTGAAGCAGGTTCCCAAAGAGATATATTTAATGAAATTTATGTTTATTTCAGGCTTACCCTCTCTAGATCCATCCAACAGCTCTACAACTTCTTCTTCAGGTCCTTTGACAGGCTTTTCAGCAAACATGCAAGGAGCACGGGTTTACCTTCAAGGGCCAGCACCTGTTGGGACTCCCAGCTTTAACAGACAGCATTTTTCACCACATCCTTGGACAAGCGCAACAAATTCATGTAGGAACTTCATGGGTCTGTCTTAGTTAACTGTAAATTCTTAGCTATTGTCTTTAGTAGATTTGTAACTTGAGGGGAATTTAGACAGTTATGCACACAATGCTTTCCAATTGTGTTTAGTAGTTGTGAGAATGCCATGCCAATCACACTTTACTATTTTGTTTCTTAATAAGTAAAATGCCACTAGACCTGGTAGCATTTCTAAAGGCTATTTGGGGAAAAAAATTGGTCATTGTAGGTTCTAATAGGAGAAGGCATGAAGTTGTGGGGGAGTGGAGGTGATTATAGCAAGCTGCAGATTCCCCTCTAAACGAGTGTAATGTTTGGGGAACATGTCATGTTTATCATGATTTGAAGTTATACTTCCTTTTTTTTGTTTTTATTATTTATTTTAAATTGGCATTCTGGAATTTTCTTGTTAAGTCAGAATATCCTAATATCTTAATGCATCATCCAAGGTGACATAGAGGTTTCCTCCTAACAGTGAGAACATGGAAGTAGCTTTACAGAGAATATGGGTCTTTGGTTTAGAGTCTTAAATGAGAAGACTTTTCATGTCACTGCATGCAACTTCATTGTCACTCTGAGCTTAAGAAGCAAAATGTATAAATGAGCGCTCAAAAGAAATTGATTTTCTCAGAAAGAGTCAGTGACGCTTCTGAAGTTGGTTAAAGTTATGCTCTTATGTTATACATTTGGCTTTGAGAAGCTGTCTTTTAATTTCTCATCTGCTAGAGGTGGTAGATACCAAAACCAGGCTGCTTTGATATTTATGGTATCTTGGCTGATTTTTTATGTCTTCCTGAAACTCTTCCATGTTTCTTATTCTTTCTTGTAGTTATTTTAGATGTACTTCTATGTCATGAGACTATTACAGTTCTGGCAGCTGAAAGCATTTGTGTTAATGTTCATTCTAGAGTTAAAATAAGATTTAAACAGAACTTCTGTGAAAGTCTGAAGAATGTTTTTTTGGGGGAAAAAAAAGCCTTTAAAACCTTTTTATCATTTGTCTTGAGATAACATTATGGAGATAGAAAGGGTAGCATTTACTGTCACTAATTTCTGTGGGTTTTTTGTGTGATTAAGCAAAATAAATTCTTTTTTCAGCAGGTGAATCTCCTATTCCATCAGTTTCCTCAGGATCATCTTCACCCCTTTCAGCTGCTTCTGCACCTTCTAACTTGAGCCAGCCAAAAACGGGTAACACGAATCAAGATCGAAAGGTACCCCCCCCCATCGGGACAGAAAGACTTGCTAGAATTCGACAGGGAGGATCTGTCACTCCTACGCCCTTAGGAACTAACTTTACTGCTCCGGTTGGTCATAGTGGCATTTGGTCATTTGGAGTTAACAGCGTATCTGGTAAGTCTATTTTTCATGGTCTGGAATAGCTTTAAGAAACTTGTGGGGCCTTTTGAAAATACACCTTTGAAAAGGAAGTTGGAAAGAGAGAGGTGGATGTACTGTACCCTAGAAGGAAAACCAGTATCAAAATTGTGTAATTTCAGGGATATCATCAATGCAAATGTTGTGATTTTTGCTCCTAACATAAATGATTCTCAGTCTAGATCATTTGCATGAGTACACTTGTAAACCCTGAAAATATTTCAAAAGTGTTATATTAAAGTCTATTGAATGAAGAGAATTGTAACCGTAAACAACTTTTACTTATTAAGGGAGTCCATCTCCAGGTCTGAACCTCGGCATCAAAGGATAACTGTCTTCCTCCAAGCTTTTAAGCTTGTTGTTTGCAAACACTTTAAAAGCTGTGGTGCAGCTAATACACCTAGAAATGCATAGTTGTGAATGCTGATTTTACACTGTTCTCCTCATGGCTCTTGAAGAGCATTGGGATTGGGTAACTTCTCTTCCAGGCAGCTCCAGTTTAGAAAGAATGACTTGAAAACAGTTGAAAGGTTTCTGGTGGAAAGGAGGATCTGCAGCATTTGAGTTGTAATTGTTTCTATTGGTAGCAAATGTAACAAATACAGAATCATTAAATATTTTTTTCTTTTTTTAGTGAAGTCCTAGATACTGTCTGTAACTTGAGTGTCTTAGTGTTGCTGTTTTTTCAAGAGAAGCTTGTATATGCTCACAAATGGTGTTTGGAGGTTTATCAGATATGGTTCTACTGTGGATAACTGAAATTTGAAGTTAATAGTAATCTCCATAATCTCCATGCTTGTCTGGAGGATCAAGATGAATGTGCATGGAGATGGCATGTCTGGCGCTTCCCTGGTCTTACTTGATCCTCTTTCCTTTTTTTGTCCCTGTTGTAAGTGTAACATTTTGTGTATTCCTACCGTAATGGCAGGTACAAAAAGGAGGATGTGGGAGCTGACGTGAAAGTGTGTATCTAGCCAGCCTTACCTGATGTGCTTTCTGCAGCTTCCCCATTAGAGGCGTGATGCTAGGGATAACACTTGTGTGTTTGCTTTGTAAAGTGTTAATAGTCTAAAAATCACAGGTATATTTCTATTATGTGTCCGCTACGGGGAGCTCTGCCTGCTCTTGCATAGAGCAGAGCTCTAAAAATCTTCACCTCTGTTTTCTGGAAGCCTTTGGATTTGTGGAGGTGCATGCAGCTGTACACACTCAAGCTCAAGAGTGTCTTCAGCCAAATCTAATAGTCCATTTTCAATCTTGTTCTTTCCAGAAGGCTTGTCAGGTTGGTCTCAGCCTGTAATGGGAAACCATCCAATGCATCAGCAGTTGTCAGACCCGGGCACGTTTTCTCAGCATCAGCCAATGGAGAGAGATGATTCTGGAATAGTGGCTCCCTCAAACATTTTCCACCAGCCGATGCCAAACAGTTTTGTGGATTTTTCTAAAGTAAGTCACAGAGGGATGAGTTTTGGCTGTTGAATGACAAATTACTTCTTTATTGGAAGGATGATGTGGGCAGTTTAAGCCCAAATCCTACAGATTGGGTTCTTGATGCTTCTTTTCTGCGATTGGTTCGGAAAATAACTGGAAAATTTGGGTAATGTGGGAGTTTCACTGTACTTCTAGACATAAGGAGTCTGTAGCATCGATGCTGAGAGACAGATTTACTCTGTGTGCAAGTGTGTTTTCTGTTTTCCCTGTTTACACTGTATGTCTATGTCTCTTCTACCTTTTCTTACCATAATACTGTCAATGGTTTATGGGCTGGTTCGGCTTGGTTCCATGACTAATGAGGCGGGGGACCCACAGACCCATGCCCCAGGAAAGGGAAAAGGGAGAAAAGGTAGGGAGATGGGCCTGAGAACAAAACAGAGGCAACGATCTGAGGAGAAACAAAGTAATTTACTAAATAAGATACCAGAATGCAAAATAACACAATATAATACAGTATAATACAATTTAAGCTAATAAATCCAATAAAATCATAGAATCATGGAATTAGCTAGGTTGGAAAAGACCTACAAGATCATCCAGTCCAACCATCCACCTACCACCAATAACCCCACTAAACTATGTCTCTCAATGCTATATCTAAACGTTTCTTGAACACCTCCAGGGACGGTGACTCAACCACCTCCCTGGGCAGCCCATTCCAGCGCCTGACCACTCTTTCAGAAAAGCAGTATTTCCTAATGTCCAGCCTAAATCTCCCCTGGTGCAACTTGAGGCCGTTCCCCCTCATCCTGTCG
Organism: Numida meleagris; assembly: GCF_002078875.1. Classification (NCBI taxonomy): domain Eukaryota; kingdom Metazoa; phylum Chordata; class Aves; order Galliformes; family Numididae; genus Numida; species Numida meleagris. The sequence goes on from NC_034420.1 coordinate 982,122, forward strand.
CTAGTTACAAGAGAGAAGAGGCTGACCCCCAGCTCACTACAAATGAGAGAGAGTGTTCAAAATTAAGGTGGGCTTTACTCTAATGCCGACGGTGAGATGGCTGGGGAGCGAGATGCTGCCAGAACGAGAAGACGAGAGGAGAAGAAGGGTCTCGTGATCTGCAAACAGTTTTTATCTTTCCCTTTGAACAGAAATGGTAACAGAACAGCAAAGTCCTCTGGGAAATGTAGTTCTTCTTCTCTTCTGAGAACCAGGTACCCAGAACCATCCACAATTCATGGAACTGGAGCATTAGCTCTTTAACTCCCAGTGCACTTACACGATGTTATGATGTGGAATACCGATAACCAAAAATCATAAAACCATGACAAATACCACTTTCATCCTAGTATTGTCTTCCTGACTAGAAAGGATGCTCAAGCTCAGAGGTGCACTTAAACAAAACCAGAATTTGCGGATTGCAGATGTTCCCCTGTCTAGGCACTATCCATCAATCTTCAGTTTCTTTTGTGAGAGACTCAGTCACTTGGAAATGATAGCATAAGGCTGGCTGAGTGCTAGAGCCTGATTAAAGGTAGAAACTATGTTTTTGAATGCCACAAGCCTTTCTTAAGGATGTGACAGGATGAAAAAAACGCTTGCAAGTCTGCCCCTTGTGTATTAACACTGGAAGATAGCTGGAGGCAGACCAGCGTAGCCAAGACATAATCAGCTCAGCCTCCACTGAAGAAATGTCCAGTGCTATGTGCTAGACAGTGAAACTGCTTTCGCAGCGTGTTTCAGAAGTTGCTGTAGTATGGTCATCTTTGCTACTAGTAACAGGTTCCCTGGTGCTCTTTTGTTTTTTCCTCAGGGCCTACCGATTTCCATGTATGGTGGCACTCTAATACCCTCACACCCTCAGCTAGCAGATGGCCCAGGAGGCCCTCTCTTTAATGGGCTTCATACTCCAGATCCAGCCTGGAATCCCATGATCAAAGTTGTCCAAAATTCAACAGAATGTACTGATGCTCAGCAGGTAGTGTGGTTGCATTTTTTATGCTTTGTTTTGCTTTTCTTTTGCTGTTTCTTTTAGTTAGATGTCATTTTTTTCCTAGTTCTTTGATACTAGAATTCATATTGTGCGTGATTTTTCACCAATTGCATTTGTGTTTATTAACACATATAGTGCTATCCATGTGGAAATTTTCAGGTAAAATTGTGAGAATTTCAAGAATGCTCAACAAGGTAACAGCTCTTGTTGTACGTGGTAGGGTTTACATCCATGCTTGTTATCTTGCAGGTTGTCAGTCAAACCCTGGCCAGAGTTGAAGACAGCTCCCAGTGCTTGGACAGTTTGTTTATATTTTAGGGGAAGCCTTAAGCTTGCCCTCTAGTGGTTAAATTCTCTGTTAAAGAACCTTTATTTGTTTTCATAATAGACTTGTCTTTTTATTTCTTACTATAGATTTGGCCTGGCACCTGGGCACCTCACATTGGAAACATGCATCTCAAGTACGTCAACTGATTTAAGGGGGTCTATTCTTTTTTAGCCTTGTTTGGGAAACGTTATGATTTGAAGAACCCTGGGGATTTTTTTTTAATGTGCCTAACAAAGCAATTTTTTGTGGGCTGTAATAATGAAAACTTGATTGCCCATTGTATAAGAACAAATTGATTTACCTATACAATTGATTCTGTTCTCCAGTTTAGCCATTCCGAACCTAAAAACGAGATAAAATTAATGCTTTTGGCTAAACTACTAAACACTATTTGTATGCAGGAGAGAACTAGATAATTACATGATTTCAACCTTCTAGGGTGGTAAATACATGTATAATTGTTTACATACTTAAAAGAAAAAGCTGAGTAAATTTCATGTCATATAGTGGCTCTGCTTTCTGTAGCCTGTATTAATGTGAAATACTTACCTGAATATTCAATAAAAGGTGAACAGAATTTATAGGTTGTGTGTGAAAATTTTGGAAGAGGATGTATATTGTCACTGATAGCTGCCATGCCTAGTGATGCATCTTTTCAGAGTCACATCATTAGCACGTGGTTGTAGTCAGGGTTTGGGGAAAGAAGGGGACAGTTTTGATGTGCGGTTGTTTACGATACAAAGTTTGCTGGGTCCTTGCCCTGCCAGTCATGGTGTTTTGTGGTGTGGTGATTGTCTTTTTTTTTTTTTGTGAATGTGATTGTGCACTTTTCTGGGTTAGTTTTATTTCTTCTAGTGCTCTTTCCAGGTGTGTTGCCTGAGGTATTGTTCAGGGACTGACTTGACACCTTGGCAACCAACGGTGTCTAAATTTGCCATAGGTAAATCAGTGTCTTGTAGACAAATGCAGGGCACCTCATTCTCCTACTGCCCCAAAGCAGGTATTAGGAAAGCAGAGACTACTTTCTACTAATGAAAAAATGTAGTTATGCAATTTTAAGTTTCTTGTAACCCCTTAAATCTGGTAAGTGCTCCTCATGCCTTTTCTATGAGGAAGAAGAAGATCTTTGCATACAGCAAACAAGACAAACCCTCATTCTGCATGCAGGCTGATTCCGGTGTTGGCCTGCACTAGAAGCTTTCCATTTCCTACTTTCAGACAGTGCTTATTTCTGCTTTTCCTCAGTGATGATGCAGTAACTACAGTGAATATTTGGTCTGTTTCTCAAGCAGGTAAATACAGTGCATAATGTGTCCAATGTAATGGACCATTTCTGATGGTCTCTTAGACCAGAGGGCAGATGGAAACTTCCTTACCTTTCTTCTTCTTCCTCGTGACCATTCCTTACATACAACAGCAGAGTTTCTCCAGGAGAAGCATGAGGAAGGAACAGCCAAAAGAGGATTCAGTGATAATTTGCATGGAGTAAACTCATGAAATAATGTAATGGTGTCTCTTCTCTGTCCCAGTTACTCCCGAGTGTTCAGGAATATTGAAAATATGAAGTGCACAAGTAGAATCTGAGTATGATAGGCAAGTAAGCATCAGAAACAACACTGGATATGTTCAGATGTTCTATCTAGTACTCAAGAAGGAAATTATCTTACTGCCACCCTGATAGCACAAATGCCAAAGGAGAAATAATTGTGTTGATGGTAATTATATTAAAAGCCGATGGTGAAGGAAAAAATGGCATTCTGGTGCAATAGCTTTTGTGCTGACTTAGCTGTCTGTTCTTGGGGACCCTTCGGTGAGTTGTTTCAATTGGTGTTAAGCACCCTGCTTAGAAGCTGGCCTCACTTTTGCATTAGTGAAGAGCCCTGGAGCTCTGCTGTAGGCATTGTGGTACTTCCTGTTGGCCACCAGACACTGCGCAAGGGAGGGCAGAAGAGGAAGGCTGCCGGGCTGTCCAGACTGGCAGTGATGTCTGTGTGGGACCAGTGTGAGGGCAGGGAGCCGTCTGTCCCCAGCCTGTTCACTGCTGAGGTGAAGGGCCTCTTGGGGCTGCTGCCTGCTGGCCTCAGCTGCGTGTCTGGGGAGGGCATAGCCACCTCCTCCTGGACAAAAGCTGGGCTTTTGTCTTGAACAGGAGCGGTGCCCTCAATGGCCATGTCCTTGCCTGCTGCGGGCTGCCCTGAGCTGCTCCCCAGCAGTGCTCCTAGGCAGCTGTGCCTCTACCTCACAGCATGGCTCCGGGTGGCACAGGGAGCTGTGGGAGGCCCCCTGGTCCCACGCCTAGCCAGGCCACCAGTGGCGTGGCTCCAGCCAGGCTTTCATCCGTAGCTAGTGTGGAACAGAATCCTAACGCTTTGTTAATCAGAAGGCTGTACCAACTGTTGAGGCCATCATTGCTGTTGTGCTGCCTGTGGGAGCAGGCAGAGGCCTTGCCTGGCATTTGAGGGTTGTGTTGCTGGGGAATGGACTCCAGCAGGGAGCTCTGCTCCCAGGCAGGGATAGTCTGTACCCTTGCACCCTGGCTTGCTGGAACAGCACAGGATGCTGGTGTAAAAGCTGCTTAGACCTGAGATCTCCAGCCCCAGGGGCAGGAGCTGGTTGGTACAGCTCTCACCTGAGGTGCCTGAGCTGTGCTCTATTAACTGTCATCCAGCCCCCCAGAAAAAAAAAAAAAACAAAACACCTCCTAGTAGCTGTCAAGCAGGCCCTTTTCTGAACAGCAGCCTGGTGCCATCCCTGAGCTAGGCATGTTTCAGTTGAACAGCAGGTGCTCACCCTGTGGGCACTGGCTTCATTGTATGCCGTCAGTAAGCTCATTGTAGGGCTGTGAGAGCCGAGTCTGGAGCAGAGAGGGCTGCAGCAGCTCCCTGTGTGGGTTGTGCAATGCTTTTGTCCTGCTGCTCCCATGCAGGAGCTCTTGGCCACCCTGCTGGTGCCAGCTACTGCTCTGTAGCTTCTGGAGCCTGGCACTAGAATTGGTGCTTTGTGCAACCCCCCATCCTGCTGGGCTCTGGCTGCTCTGCGCAGGCAGCAGATGTGGCACACAGGATGGTTTGGTCCCTGAGATTGCTGACAGACAGTTGCAGTGCAGGGTCCTCCCCCCACCCAGCAGCACCCCAAGCAGCTGACAAGCCAGAAGTGTGCCATCGAACCCATCACATTGCCCACATGGATGGATCATGTGGCTGAGCTGAGGGAAGCAGCCTCCTGGTTAGAGCTCCCTGAGAAGACAGTGGGGGATGCACTTCGTCTTTGCTGTTCAGTAAGTGAAGAGATGCATCTCAGAGCTAGCTCTGCCTCCGGCCAGGGCACAGGGCTTCTGGATACAGGATGCAAAAGCATCCTGGTGCAAAAGCCTGGGCAAATTCCCAGGGACTGGGCTGTGCCTGAAGCACTGTCAGCAATGCAGGGTGGACTGGGAGCCACCCTGACCTGAGCCTGGCCACCACTATGTGGGCTGCCGCAGGGAACCCAGTATGAGGCTGCTTTCTGCCCCAACTGTCCTGCTGCTTACTGTGCCTCCAGGGGGAAGGAACAGTGTGGGCAGTGGCTGCTGAACAGGATGGGTTTCAGAGTCTACTGCCAGCAGGAAATTTCACCATTGCTCCAAACTCAGCTGTGGCTCCCAGCATAGCTGAGTGCCACCCCCTGCGCTGGGCTGAGGATAGAACCATGGTGCACAGGAAAGGGGGCTGCCAGGGGACAGCAGTGCCTGACAGCCCCCTGCTTTTGGCAGGTATCCACATCATCTACGACCACAAGTTCCCACTGGAGTGCAAGAATTCGCCCGGGGCCAGGACCCTTCCCTGCTGCCTGCCCCAGATCCCCGGTGTCACCTCCCTGGCCCAGTCCAGCCTCGTCAAGCTGGAGGAGCTCAAGGAGCAGAATGAGAGTGAAGAAGCCATGCCAGGTGAGCCGCCCAGGTGGTGCAGCCCCTGCCTAAATGGGGACCAGGCCAACAGTGCTTGGGGCATGGGGCCCTTGTCTGGCCACGAGGGCAAGGGGGGAGACTGCAGCTCAGCCTTCGGCTGTGTTCCAGCCACTTGCCTGCATGTTCCACTTGAAGGAGCCCCATCCTAACCCATGTCTGTCTCTCCATACCCTTGCAGATCAAGACCAGTTTGAGATGGACATCTGAGTTTCCAGCTTCCTGTCTCCAGGCCATGGCTGGGCCTGTTCCTGGGCCTTGTGGAGGTGCTGGCACCATGACCAGCTGGCTGCAGCCCTCTCTGATGCTGGGGATGGATGTGCGACACCTCAGGCTCTAGCACAACTGGCTGGTGCAAATGCCTAGGAGCTCATGCTTGATTAATAAACACCATGAAACCCCTTTGCTGAACTGGTGGAGCTCTCCATTGGGCCTCAGCGCACCAGGGAGGGAGGTAGGCTCACATCTGGGCATAGCCCATTGCACAGCCCTGCTTGTACTGCCACTTGTCTCCCTCACTGCCCCAGCTGCAGTTAGGGCAGTGCTGGCTAGCACAAGATGGAGCAGTGTGATAGAGGCTGCTTGCTTTCCAGCCTCCACGGAGCAGGGAGAGGCAGTGCTGCCATCACAGCTTCTGCAGCCTGGCCTCCGTGCTCCAGGCGTGGAACTGCTTCCCTTGCTGGGCTTGGACTGCCTGTAACCTACAGCTGAGGCTGCTGCAGCCCTCCCCCCCAGCAGCTCTGTATGTGGAGAAAGGGGGCTGGGGACAGATGAGCGATTTTTATTGAACATCACGTAGTGAATCACCACTGAGAGGTTGCAGTGATTAAAATCCTTTTCTGGGAGAGGCGTGAGAGCCAGAAGCGACGCTTGGATCCTGGGGGTCCCTCCTCCTGCCCCACTCAGTCCGCAGCTCCGGGCCGTGCAGGCGCCTCCTGGCCGGGCCCGCCCGCAGTGCTGTCCTCTCCCGGCTCGGCCACGGGCAGGTTCCTGCACTCGGCGATCAGCCGCTTGACGCCCACCAGCCACAGGCTCACCTCGTTCACGTGGTCCACCATCAGCGAGCGGTGGATCTCGTCTGCCGCGTCCCAGCGGCGCCGCTCCAGCTCTGCCGGGAACGGGAATTCGTCGGCGTCCCGCGGCCGCTCCACGCGGCTCCGCTCCGGGCGCGCCCCCCGCCCTCACCTCGCACTAGGAGGGCCATCCTCCTCCTCACGGGAGCCGACAGCTTCCCCTGGGCCCACGCGTCCCCGAGCGCCGTCAGCCGTCGCCCGATGTCATCGCACACTTGTTTCTGAAAGCAGCGGTACCCGCTAGGCCGGGCCCTGCCGGCAGGCGGCCCCCGGGAGGGACGGCCCGGGAACGGCTGCGGGCGGAGAGCGGCCGAGCCTCACCTGCACGGCGGGGCGGCACGC
>NC_034420.1:990140-1030403 GCF_002078875.1 Numida meleagris
CCCCACCTGCGCCCGCCGCACCCGCACGGCCGTGTCGGACACGCAGACGTGGGCGGGCGTCCAGCTGTGTCGCCCGGGGCCCGCCAGCAGCTGCTCTATGGCGGCGTTCAGCACGTCCATCCCTGCGGGGAGAGGCGCGCGGTGCTCCCCGCCCGCTGCGGGCTGGGGCGGGGCGGGGCGGGACGGGGCGGCCTTACCCATGGCCCTGGGCACGGGCCGGCTGCCGATGTATAACGCCTCGTAGCGCCGGGGCGGCCGCCCAACGGCGTCCGGGACGTCCTCTGCCGGGATACGAGCGGTGAGTGGGACCCCCGCCCCAGCCCGGTCCCCAAATCCCCCCGGGGTGCGCCCGGCACCAGTACCAGTACGCAGGGGCCATGTGGCCGCAGAGATGGGTTCCAGCGCGGCGCTGCGCGGTGGCGGCCCGCTACCGGCTGCTGCGCGCTCCGCCACGATCTGCGAGGGACGATCCCGTTTGTGCGGGGCCTGCGCTCCCGGGGCGGCGCGACGGGAGAGCTCCGCGGAGCACACCTGGGAGCACATCCCGTGCAGCGCCTTGGCGATGCCCTTGGCTGGCACGTTGCAGCGGAAGACGTGGCACTTGAGCACGCAGGTGTCCTTGTCGCTCGCCACGAAGGCAAAGTCCCTGCGAGGCCACGGAGGACTGAGCGCAGCCTCGTCAGAGGCAGCACTCCACGTGGCCCGCACAGCTTTATCTGCCGTTACCTGTCCCTGTGCGCAGCGTGGTGGTGGGGGGAACAGTGGGGCGGTCAGTTCGTGCCTGGGCCCCTCGGGGCCGAGTGGCGGAGCGGCAGCACGCCCACGGCCCTGCCCCACGCCCAGCACCTGCCGTTGTTGCAGCCGACGCCCCAGACACGGATGTTGAGGATGGGCTGGCAGTGGATGAGGCTGTGGTCCAGAGGGTCCACCAGGCTCATGGTGTCCTTCTTCAGGATCATCACCAGGTCCTGGCCCTGTGGGGAGCCGGGGGGCACCCTCACCTTGTAGCAACCCCGCCACACACGTCATCTCATGTCCCACTCCTGGGGACGGGGCCTGTCCGCCCAGCCCAGAACTACACCGAGGATGAGGAAAGCCCCATCCCGCAGCACCGCACCAGAGCACAGCGGTGGGACCTGCCACGCAACTCACCTCTCCCCAGCTGTCTGCGGAGCCCCGGCCCTGGCTGTTGGAGAGCTGCTGGATGCAGTTGTTGACGGCAATGCTGCTCTTGCCAGGTGCTAGGTCCTCCTCAGGGATCTCCACCCAGCCCAGCGAACGCACAGCGAAGCACTGAGCAGAGAGGTGTTGGGGCTTGGATGCCGGGCTGGCATAGCCTCCACCCTGTGCCTCTCTGTGCCTATACAGCCAGCTCTGCTCCCACCCTGGTGCCCGTCAGCTGCTGCCGGCCCCCTGCTGTGCCAGTGCTGGCAGCTGGTGTGTGACAGCACAGGGAGCCCTCAGGCTGTGCGGGGCTGTGCGTGTGCAGGGCAGTGCCTTGATGCAGTACCTTGGAGCTGGGCTCTGCGCCATGCTGCTGGAAGTCATCTCCCCGCCAAGTCAGTGAGGTCCTGTGAAGGGATGGGATGAGGTGGGGAGGGGAAAGGTCCTGCTCAGCATTTCTGACCCTGACTGCCAAGAGGAGCAGCTGAACACTCCCACACCACTGTCTGGGCAGCATCCCACCACGGTGCCGGCTCAAGCTGCTGGTCCCAGTATGACCCCGAGTTTCCTCAGCCACAAACCAGCAGAGCACAGGGGCAGCCTTACCTCCTGGTCAGTGAGGCCATGGGGCTGGGAACAGGCCTGGCTTTTGTCGTGGGCTTCACCACAGAGGCCTGGCAGTCCTAAGAGAGAAGAGGGGTTGTCAGGAGAGCATATGTCTGCAGGGGCACCCGTAGGAGGCCTCCCTTCTGGGACAGCAATCTCAGCTCATGGACAGCCTGGCAGGATGGCTGGGGTGGGGCCACCGTGGGGCTTCCTGAAGTCCTTCAAGGGACTTAACCCTGGCCAGGAATGGGCCAAGCAGGACTTTGGGGTGACAGAGAGTGTCCAGCTCCAATGGGAGGCTGCACAAAGTACCCAGAGACTCCTGCACCTGCACCCTGGCTGCTGGGATCCAGCACCAGCCCTTCCTTCCTTCCTTGCCCACGTCCTGTACCGTTTTCTGGAGTGTCTCCTCTCCATCAGCCTCCAGGCACCCTCCTGGGCTGGTAGTGCAAGCAGGGTGCTGCCACTGTGTTGTGCCCGTGGGCACATGCCAGTAGTAGGTGCCCAGAGAGTCATGGATTTTTCTCCAGCCGGGGGGAAGGTCAGGGTCCGTCTCCAGGCTCTGGTCACTCCAGAGGTTGTCTATGCAGAGAGAGGGTGAGGCAAGGGGGAAGGCTTCCACAGCTGCTCTCGGCTGCAGGGAGCAGTAAGCAGTAAGCTGGTGGGGAAAGGGTTGTGCAGTGGCCTCTGGGTTGCGACCCAGTGCCCCAGCGTGGAGCAGGGGAGTGCTGAGCAGGAGGGCCTGGAGAGATGCCAGAGGGGCTGCAGCAGCAGCGGCAGACCCCTGCACCACGGTCGGCACAGGCAGTTGCTTCGCTGGCAGTCTGAGAGGTGGGGTGTCCCCACTGGGGAGGCACCCAGCTGGGGTGCCCAGGAGGGGCCCAGGGACATCCCTGCCATCACACAGCTCCTGGCTCTTTGCCAGCAGTGCAGGATGCCCTCTCCTGCAAGCCCTGGAGAGATCGAGAGAGCAAGCCCTCGGTGCAGATAAGTAACGGGATCTGCTCCCGGGTCTGCAGCTAAAAATACAGAGGTTATCGTGCCCCCTGCGGTGCTTGTCCCCCGGAGCGGTGCTGCCAGGAGGGGCGGGCGTTGCGCCATCCACCAGTGACAGTGCTCTGGCTGCCACTGGCCAGGCCGAGCCTCCCGCTGGACCGCGAGTGCTCCCAGCGCGGGACCCAGCTCCCGTCTGCTTTCGGGGTTCTGCCAGCACCCCCCGTCTGAGCTCGGCTGGGCAGCGCTCGGATGCGCCCTTCCTCCGCCGCCCGCCTCGCCAGGGCCCAGCCCGTCTCTGCGGCCCGTGCAGCGCGGAGGTGCTCCCAGCGCCGTTCGGAGCGCCAAGTGCCCCACGCGCCCCCGGGAGAGCTCGAGGGGAGGTGCCGCCGCCCCGGCCTTCTGCCGCAGAAGAAGAGGCCTCCGGGCCGCGGCCCCCCGCCCGGGACGAGCCCCGCGAGCTCAGCACCGCGGACAGCCGCCGCCGCCGCTCGGGCCCCGCCCCGGCCCCGCTCCCCACGGCGTCCCCCGCCCGACCCCGGCGCGGCTGACCGTCACAGTTGACGAGGATGATGGCCAGCATGTAGTCCTTGCCCAGCATGGCCCCGGCTGCCGCCCCCGGTTGCCGCTCCCGTAGGTGCGGCCCGAGCGGCGGCTGCGGCGGGGGCGGGGCGCGGGGACGCGGTCGGCCGCAGAGGGAGCCCGAGCGCAGGGAAGGGGCGGCGGGGTGCGGGGGCGGGAGGGGCCGGCGGCGGCAGCCCCCGGCGGGGACACGGCGTGCGGGAGGGGACGTTTGGACGTGGGAAGGGCGAATGCGGGTGGGGGTGATGCGGAGCGGCGGGGTGTGCGAGGGAGGTGTTGCAGCGCGGTGGGATGGCTTTTGGAAATGCGAGGCGGTGTTTGGGTGCGTGGCAGGGTTACTCGAGTTCAGCGTGTGTGGAAGGAGCGTTTCCAGGTGCAAGAAAGGGGATGTTTGAGTGTGAATGGGGGTATCTGGGAACAGGATTGGAGGATTTGACTGTGGTAGTGGGTTCAGATCAGCTTTATTCTGCTCTGTGTGCCCTTAGGTTGGTTCTTCTCCCCTCTTCTCACCCGTACATTCTCTCAGCTTCCCTCCCTCTCTCACAGATCTCCTCTTCTCCATCTGTGCTTATTCTGCATTCATTCTCTCTCACGCATGCTCAGATCCCCCCTGCTTAGAGGGAAATGGGAAGAATTTGAACGTCGCTGAAAAATAACTGCCTGTGGTCCAGTCTCTTCCAGGCAGTGCTGAGGACATGTGGATATTCCCCTTGTCACCAGAAGTCTAGAGCTTTGTGTCCCTAATTTGATACTTCTGTTTTCTGTGCCGTCTTGAGCTGGCAGTTCTAGCTGATGATTTCCCACATGGGTCACTTCATGTGCTGTTACAGACAATTCGTCCAAAGGTTTACATGCCCAATAAGGAACATTGCTTGTGAAATGTCCCCAGCCAGATGCAGCTCTGCTCACTACAACTCTTGGAGCCAGTACATCACAGAGCACAGCATGAACCTGTTCAGCTTGCTACTGGACGTGTGATAGACGGTTATTTTTCTGTGCCTGTGAGTGAACCTGCCTTTGGGATCTCCATTCTAGAGGTCTGTCAGGCTCTTTGCCTAATACAAAACCCACTCCCAACCCCAAATGGAGACAAATCCTTAGCAATGGTAAAACATACTTTTTTGATATCTGTGTAGTGGAAAAGAGGGCTGCCGCCTCCGGGGAGATCTAGTGACTCTGTGAGGTGAGATAATACTAAGCTGTTGTGCTGCTTATTTACACTCTTGGGAATAAATCAAATCACAGAATCACAGAATTGTAGGGGCTGGAAGGGACCTCTAGAGATCATCAAGTCCAACTCCCCTGCCAAAGCAGGCTCCCTAGAGCAGGTTGCACAGCTCGGTGTCCAGGCGGGTCTTGAACGTCTCCAGAGAAGGAGACTCCACCACCTCCCTGGCTAGCCTGTTCCAGTGCTCCATCACCCTCACTGTGAAGAAGTTCTTATGCACTTTTGTGCGGAACTTCCTATGCTTCAGTTTGTGGCCGCTTCCCCTTGTCCTATCTCCACACACTGCTGAAAAGAGTCTGGCCAAATGAGCAAGACTGTTTTTCTATCAGCTTTGGTGGTAAATAACACCATACGAATCTTAATCTGTCATTACTAACGACTTTGATGTTTTGATATGTATGTATGTATGTATGTATGTATTTATTTAGATTTTGGGGACCTTCCTTGTATATTAAATCAGGGCTGTCTGAATGTGCATTAGGCTGGGACCTGTTTTCAGTTCCATGAAGAGCTGTGTACACACAGCAGGGACTCTGCCATTGAGGATACTGAAGGATCGCCTCATTGCTATCCAAAACATCCTTATGAGGGTGAGCAGAGAGGGAGATGACTGTCTCTGCTCTCTGCTGGCCAGGGATAGATTGCAAGGGAATGATTTAAAGCTGTATCAAGAGAAACTCAGATTGGATATTAGGGAAAAAAAACTTGCTGAAAGGATGGTCAGTCATAGTCCCAAGCCTGTCAGTGTTCAAGAAACCACTGGGCTCTTAGATACATGGTTTAATTCTTTGATGGACCTATGTGGACTCAAATGCTCACTGATCCTTGTGGATCCCTCCAACTCAGGATATTCTATGATTCCATGATTTCTGACAGTGGGGTATGCTCACATTGTTATGCTGTGCAGCACAGTGCACCCCAAATTAGCATGGCTTGGAGATGGGACTCATCAAAATGGATGCATCCTTTGCATCTGTATTGGTTTTGTGTAGCAAGGTTTTAGTAGGAGGTCATAGCAGGGGAGGCACCTGTGAGCTGAGCTCAAAAGGTACCCCTTGTTAGATAAGAGGCAGTTCCAGCCAGCTTGAAAAAGGACACGCCCCTGGTTTGCACTGTTTGCACCTCATTGTATGGACCCATGCTGAAGATGGTCTTGAAGAATTTTGAACTGTAGGAATCTCATTTTGTGAATGTAGCGATAAGCAGGACTAATGCAATGGAAACAGCGTTACAAAAGGTGGAAGGAAAATACAGCGCTCACCCAGATCGGAAGATTTGGGGCTCGCAGGAAAAGGCTCCCACCGAGGAGGGATCTCCAGGCAGAGATCCTTCCTCAGGGGCAGTCAGCCCTTAAATGAGGCCTAAGAGGGGTGGAGCCAGGCTCCACCCCTTCTGGTTGCACAGGTGAATTGCCTTCACCTGTGCTCCCAGGGCTGACTGGGTCTTTCCTCCAGGTGCTCAATCAGTGGTTCAGGCCATGACTCAGCAGTTCCCATACAGTGAAGGAGTGCATCCCATGGGAGGGACCTTGTGCTGAAGCAGAGGAAGAGCCTGGGGACGAAGGAGTGTCAGAGGCAAAATATTTTGGACTGACCACATCCCACATCCTCATTCCCCTCCAGCACCTACAGTGACACTTTTATTACTGTCTGCAGCAGGCAATGCTATATGGCTCTGAGAGTCAGCAGCAGTGAAGGCCAGCTGTCCAAGAGAGCCTGGGGAAGGTTTTCCTTTATACATATGAAGCAGCTTTCCCTTTTGCTCCTCAGGGAAATGCATGAGACATCTAGTAATTCTGTAAGTCACTATTTTCTGGTGTTGGCTCTGAAGAAAATGGGTTCAGTTTGAAATGTGCTTGGAGAAGAAGTAGGATGGCAGTGATGTACCACTAATGAGGATAAAACAAGAAATTGAAAAAAAGCATTAGCATCTCAGAAAGTGGAAATAGCCTGGGGAAAAAAGAACATTTAAGAGAATATAAGAAAAACCATTGTCTCTTGTCTGTCTTGGGAGGAAGATGGAAATTAAGTGGTGGAGTTAACGTCCCTGGAGGTGTTCAAGGAACATTTAGACATGTTGAGGTACATGGTTTAGTGAGAACTATTGGTGATAGGTGGATGGTTGGACTGGATGATCTTGAAGATCGTTTCCAACCTTGGTGATTCTATGATTCTATGATATGAATTAAAAAAAAAAGCGATGACCCTAATCCGATCAGCTGACAGTGCAGAGTGATTCAGAGATTTTCCCTTTCCCATTTGTTTGATTTATTACCCTTGATTCCCTTTATACTGTATAATCTCACATTCCTTTACCACTTCTAGTAAATTAGTTTCCCTTTATCTCTACTGAGCCAAAATCCCTCTTTTCCGCTTCTTCGCTCCCTTCATGAGGAAGGAAGGGGTGGGGAATGGAGGTCCTCCCTGAACATGGGACAAATACTGTGCAAATAACTTATAAAGCAAGCATCAGTAGTTTCCAGCTTACTGGCGTTTAAAAGGCTTCATGAAGCAGTGGCGTATTAGTTTATGCAGTGGTAAGGAAAAAGGAATAACAATAAAGTATATGTAAAGGTAGTTACTTCATTTTATTAATGAATTTATCATCACTGATTTCCAACAGCCGAAAGCCTTGCACAAGCTCACCAAGAAGGATTCTTCCTTCAAGAAGAACCCAGCAGAAAAGACTAATGTATCGATGAGCTCTATACACTGAAATGTAATCAAATTAAAACCAGCTATATCTGCTACTCCGGAAAAAAAAGTCTGTCATTTTTAGAGAAAACACCATCTTTTTGGTGAACTTTGCTCGTTATACGCTCATTATAAATCCAAAAAACATCTCCATCCCAAAAGTTATCCACTTCCATGGGCTATGACATTTCATTTAGCATGACCTCTGAAGTTTTTAGCCTAGGCTTTTGAAAGCAAAGTGGGACAACCCAGAACAAAGAAATGCCATGATGAGAGTCACTCAAGCTCCACCTGTAGAATAAGAAGTAGTATAACAATGGCTGAAGAGAAGGGGGAAGATGAGGGAACCTACATCACCAGAAAGATCCTTCCCCAGGGGCAGTCAGCCCTTAAATGAGGTCTAAGAGGAGCCAGGCTCCAGCCCTTTTGGGCACACAGTGAATTGCCTTCACCTGTGCTCCCAGGGCTGACCAGGTCTTTTCCCCAGGAGCTCAATCAGTGGTTCAGGCTGTGACTCAGCACATCCCTTACAGTGTCTCACTCTGTGCAGCTAAGAAAAGCCCTTGAAGTCTGGTGAAATACATCTGGGCTGTCTAAAGAAGCTGATATTGTCATTGGAGTTTCTGTTATGACCTGAGTGTTACTTCCTCTGATCCTAATGTTAATTTAGAACTTTATGCCAAGAAAAGCTTACTGATCATTTGACCTTTTCTGAGTTGTGGTGTCTCTTGTAAGCAGTGGTGTTTTTCAGCCTGACAGTCCGTGTGTTCCTTGGACGTGCCTTCAGAGCCACTGGGTGTATTCCCATAATTCAGCAGCTCATCACTCCCTCTCATGACCTTTTCTCCATGTATTTGTCACACTTTCCTCAAAGTTATCAGAGACCAGTGAAAAACCTAGAGAGCGGTACACTAAGGGCTTGCATTAGTGAAATTTGTCACCTGGCATAATTTTGGAAATTGTTCCATCTTGATAGTAGTAGTAATTGAAACCTTTACTTAAAATCAGGAAGCACAGGCTTTCAAGGCAAACGTACATCTTGTGGACATTTCATACAAGGAGGTGAGTTTAGTATTTAATAGCATAGTCTGCCACAGCTTGGCCATGAGTCTGAGTTAAAGCCATGCAGCAGGAGTAGACCAAGAATACAGCAAAATATAAATGATCTGAAACTCACATCTCTCTTCTGGCTGTGTTGTTTGTTTTTCTCTCATCCAGCACTCTGCAGGGTTTCTGAGGCCTCTGTAAGTGTCAGAACTGTCATAGTTGTCATGGTTTTATGATTTTCGGTTATTGGTATTCCACATCATGTAGTGTATATACCTGGTTCTCAGAAGAGAAGGACTACTACAGTCCCCATGGTACTTTGCTCCTCTGTTACTATTTCCGGCCAGAGGGAAAAGATAAAAACTCGCAGATCACGAGACCTCGTCCCTTTTTTCCACCCATCTCTCGTCCTGGCAGCACCTCGCTCTCCAGCCGTCTTATCCTCTGTAGTAGAGTAAGGCCTACCTTGATTTTGGGACATTCTTTCTCTCTGTATTGGATTTATCAGCTTCAGTTGTAATTATATTGTATTATAGTGTGTTGTTTTGCATTCCGATATGTTATTTAGTAAATTAGTTTGTTTCTCCTCAGATTGTTGCCGCCATTCTTTGCTCTCAGGGCCATCTCCTTTTCCCTTTTCCCAGGGCGTGGGCCCGTGGGTCCCCCGTCCCATTCGTCACAGAACTGGGCTGAACGCCTGTAAACCATTGACAATAGTGTTCAGCTTTTATTGTGCTGTCCTACGCGCAGATTTCAGGGCTGTGCTGAGGCACAGCCTTTTCCTTGTGCCTCCCTCACCTGGCTGCGTTCTCCCAGTTTCTCAGCACTGCCTTTTACACCCATCTTAAACCTCCCTTATTTTCCTCCCTGTCCCTGGACCTGGTGCTGGCAGTTCTGTACTTGGTGGTGCCTCCAGCAGTGAACTGCTTCATCTACAGTGTGAGGAACTACGCTCTTTTATGTTTAGATGTATCTATTTTTATTAATATATACTTTTTTCTGTTGTTTTATTTTTATTAATGGTTATCATGCTGATACATTAATATTTTGATTCCTTCCACTTCTACTGAGACACCACCCCACTCTCTTTCTCCTGGAGCCCGTGGACAATGTGGATCAGAGCTGACTCTCACAGCTTCCATGACCTGTCTCTTATCTGCAGGCAAATGAGGGGTCTGCAGTCTTCACTGTGGCAGCTGGGTTGTAACAAACACAGGGCAGGGAGGCTGGAGAGGGAGTGCTGTCATCCCCAGGCGCGCCTGTACACTCCGAATGCTTTGGAAATGGTCCAGTCATTCCAATCATTTTGCATACTCAAAGAGTATCCTTTACCACTTCTAGTAAATTAGTTTCCCTTTATCTTGCACACTCCCAGGGAGGGGTTTTAGCTGCACCCATCCCTGTCTATCTGGGTCCGCTTCCCACCCTGACCAGTACAGCCAGCAGAGTCACCAGGAATGGCCCAACAGGACAGTAAAGGGATGGGGACTGATGAGAATTGATCTAGGCAAGAAATTTCCCTGCAGGTGCTAGCATGACCGGTAGCCCTGAGATCCTGTGGCTGTTCCTCAGCCTCTGTCCCCAGCACGTGTCCCTGAGACAGCCTCCCACCCTGCGTGCTGGCCATTACTCAAAGAAAACCCTTGCGCAAGCTGATGGGTGCTGGGGGCAGCTGGGGCACCACGGTCTGGTTGTGATCGTGGGCAGAATGAGCTCTTTGCCAGGTCCTCTGCAGAGCTGCACCTCGGTGAGCGCTCTGGGGAAGGAAGCAGGCAGAGATCTTAGGGTCCTGCAGACCATGCCCGTGGGGCTCTGAGTTAGGGCAATGTTACTGACAACATAACAGTTGTGCACTTCTGGAACACACTCGCAAGGTGTGTTTAGAGAGGAGACGTTGTTTATTTTTCTGCACAGGTGCCAGGTGGACTATTTCTACAAATCAATCAAGATTTTTTTTTTATACATGTAGTGATACATATGTACTCAACCTCGTTAATACTGAAGAAACACCTACTACCTACATGTTCATAAGGAGCAAGCCCACACTCCATCCCCTTGCAGGTGCTTTTTGGCCGCCTGTGCTTGCATGGGTAGTATGGGGGTCTCACATGACCCTTGGTGGCCATTTTGGGAGTGCTCCCCTTACTCATTTTGCCCTTAATCGGTCATGAGTCATGTAAGGACACTGTTGCTCCCATTTTGCACTCATGGTTTCTCAGTTCTGAGGCTGTCACAAACTACATCAAACCCCATGGCTTAACAACAGTTCAAGGATACTGTCACGGTTTCATGTGCGATGGGGGAGAAGAATGGGGAGAAGGCCTCCCTGGCCCATTTCACCCTCCTGTCCCCCCTTCACGGAGAAGACAAAAACAAAATGATCCAATTAAGATGAGGAGAGATAACAAATTTACCAGTAGTGGTAAAAGGATGTAAAATAAAGGTCAGGCTGGATGGGGCTCTGAGCATCTGATTGAGCTGCAGGTGTCCCTTTTCATTACAGGGGTATTGAACTAGATGGCCTCTAAAAGTCCTTTCCAACTCAAATGATAATATGATTCGATGAAAAGAAGTTACAGGCAGTGGACGCTGCTGTGACGGAACTTCCCTCCTCCACAGCACTACCATCCCAGAAAGGGATCTGCTCAGGGCAGTGCCTGCAGCTTCAGGTCTTCCTTAAGAGTTTATATCAAGAACATGCCCAAGGAATAGACTGCACAAAGGCTGCTTGTTTTCCTTGTGGTGGTGGTTAAGCCTGTCAGGTAGTTTCGCACCACTTAGTTTCTGGCTCACTCCTTTTTTTGTTGGTAGTATGGCTGAGAGAATTAAAAAAAAAAAAAAAAAAAAAAAAAAAAACCAGAAAAGCAAAGTAGAGAGTTGAGATAAAAATTATTTTATTTGTTTTTCCGGAAAAAAAGTCTGTCATTTTTGGAGAAAATGCCATCCATTTGGTGGGCAATGCCCATTATACACTCATCATAAAAGCAAACAACACCTCCATCCCAGAAGTTAGCCACTTCCATGGAGCTAGGACCCCTCATTTAGCATGCACTCTGAAGCTTTTAGCCTAGGCTTTTAAAAGCAAAGCGAGACAATTTCACACAACTCAGAACAAAGGTATGCCATGATGAGAGCCACTCAAGCTCTGCCTGCAGAATAAGAAGTCATATAGCAACAGCTGAAGAGAGGGGAGAAAATGAGGGGAGCTACCATTGCATGGAAGTCGGGAGAACACCTTTGCCTTCTGTGATCAGTCAGCAGGTGGAGCCTCTCCTCCCCCAACAGAGACGCCTGCTGGGTGAGGTGCACACTTCTTGCTATGAAGCAAGAAAAAAAGATAAATTCATTTTGTCAACAGCAAAACTACAGAAACATGGGTACCATAAAAACAGATGGCAGAAAAAAGACAAAGGAAATAGGACTAGCAGGCCTCTCAGTGAATGACATTTCCAGTGGGACATGCAGAAGACCATCATGTTGCTAATGGAAAAAGATGTGGTTACATATTTTGGCACCTCCTTGCCTTTGGACTTTGTAGCCTTCAACTCTTTTCCCCTCTACAGAGAAGGAAAAAGCAAAGCCGACCCCAAGCAAACTCAGTGTGCTTGCTAAGGGAAGCACCTCAGCAGGGCAGGTACTGCACTGCCTTCTTACATCATATTTGAGAGCTGCGCTGGGGCAGGCCCAGGGTGTGCTGCTGGAGCCGGCACGCTGTCTCCGCTCTGACGCATCCTCTGAGTGTTCTCATTGTGCTCACCCCTCACTTTTGTTGGCAGGCTGCTGTTCTGCTGTCTGTTCTGCTTCTTCAAAGCCCCTGCGCTTTCTTTCAGCCAAGGTCTTGGAGAGAGAGTGGGGGTACACTGCAGGGGAAGGTCTTCCCCCTGAGCTGGGACCTGCTCTGCTAGGAAGCCCTCCAGCATGGAGATGAGCTTTGGATTCTGTTCTTTAATGAGCTCTCTCAGAATGGACTTCTTGTGCTGCATTCATGCGGCTCTTTCCATTTGGCTCAGCACTTCTCACTGTCACCATCAAGAAAGGAGAAGCAACAAGATTTAAAGAGAGTCCAGCACTGCTTTCGGTCAGCAAAATAGGCCACAATACTAGGAAACCTCATCTTGAGTGTTCACCATCATGGATCTTAGGATCCTGCGTGAAGTTTGGGTTCACATTTCAAATCAGGACAGGAAAGGTAACTGTAAATCCCAGGGATTAAGACCTCAAACAGCACGCAACGAGAACAGTCCCAGAAAAGAACAGACAGGAAGCCCAACTAGAAAGACAGTGCATCAAACCCAGATGCCTGTTGTGTATCTGTACCTCTCCTTGGTGCCGTGCCACACTCCATGTCTCTCCCCTGCCTTTCCGCAAGGCTGTGCTTCGCTGGAAGGCTGCTTGCATCAGCTTCTGACAGAAGTGAAACAAGAAATACTTGCAGAGCATCTCTTTGGAGGAAGATTTTAGCACTGCCAACCACTAACTTCTCGTCTTCAAGTGCAGTTTCTTAAATTTGCCTTTCTGCTGCTACAATGTTGTGCCATTTCTGCCGTCAGCACAGATCTGCAATGTCCTTTCCTCTCTCCTCCATCACACACACCCCTTCATGCAGCCCTACTTAGAAGCAGGTACCTGCATCACAGCTCAAAGGAAGTTCTTACCCGCAGAGGCTTTCTGTTTCCCCCCTTGCCCAGCACAACTCAATGGATGCGCTCAGTGGAGGCTCTGTCCCTCAAACAACAGGTTGTGTGTTGATTTCACAGACACCAGTAGCCAGTAGAAGTATTGTCCAGTAAGTCCATGTCCCCCCCCAAAACAAAAAAGATACTGGTTTTACAGCCAAAACAGATACTGATTTTTAAACTGCAATGTGCTTACAAAAAGCATTACTAGTCTCATTCCTGCTCAGATGGCAGCACATGAACCCCAGTCTGCCTGACAGCTCTACATTCTGCAGAGCAAAGGTGCACTGGCAAACAAAATGCCATCAGGTGCAAAAGCAGAGACACATTTTTTGCCTCTCAAAAGAATGCACTCAGCTCTAAGCACCACCATTTACACACAGACTTGTATCACACTGCTGCCACCAAAACTGTCCCTGTTGGCCTCTTTATTGCTTCCACAGCAGCTTCTGGTACAGCACTGCCGCCAGCAGCTCTTTCCTTCCCTCCTGTTTCTTCAGTACTCTCTCTAGTTGCATAGCGACATTGGTTTTGCCATTAGCCACTGCAACCACACCAGCCAAACCAAAACCAAAACCAACAGAACTATCAGAAAGTCAAAAAAAAACCATTGTTTGTTGTTTCTGCCAAACATACAATGGCCACCACACAGAAATAAGAGAGAAGACTGCTCGGCCTCTGACCTGATCTCAGAATTCCCATCGAGAATATCTGCTGGCTGAGTGTAAGAGCTGAGGTTGCATGCAGAAGCAGCTCGATGCCCCCCAGCTAACAGTGGAAGTCTGTCCCTCAAGCAGCTCCCACTCCCCATCAGCTGCCATTCTTAACCCCACCGTGCAAAACAAATGTCACTTCTACGCAAATTGCTGCAGTCACCAAAGCTCAGCCAGCTATCCAGGTACTGGCCTTCTTCCTCCTGTTTTCCATCTTAGCCCATATTTCCCCTCCCCAAAATACAACACCACTCTTACAGCCAAAACACAAACTAATATTCCACTTTTCACTGCTCCTTCCTGCATTCCCAAGTGAATGGTTACTTGACATCCTCTATAGCACTGCACCCGCTCAGAAGTAATGCTCAAAATTAATTCTTCCATACTTCATGACAGAGGACTGAAGAAACTCACTTTTGTGTGGCAGTAAGGATGGTCTGTCTCCATTGTGTCCCTTCGCATGCGGAAAGGCACTGTTTGCATTCTGGCAGCCTGCTGGCTGCTGTTCCCAAATGTGGGGAACTGCACTGTGCTGCTTCTGAAGAGAGAAACGAAGAAATGGTGGTGAAAGCAGGCACTTAAGGTTTGCAGAGACGTTCCAGATCGTGCCAGATAGGATACCAGAGTGCTGAGACATTATTTATCACTAAAGGAAAAGATTTGGGAGCATATCACAACATCTGCATAAGCTGTGGCACATTCAGCTTTCCTATTGCTCAGTTGGAGGAGGCAGGCGCTCTCAGACATCAGCTCAGGGGGCTCAGCTGAAACACCTGCACAATGCTGGGATTATTCCAAGGGAAACAATGTCTTCGGATGCCATGGTTAAACCCACTTGAAATTATCGTGCAGAGTCTTAGCTCTTGTCCAGCACTTCTTCCCCACCCTTTACTACTCCAAGCAGCTAGAACAACGTTCCCTGAAGAAATCCAGGACAGAAGAGACCTGGCAGACCATAACTAAGCACAGCTCACAGGAGGGCAGTGCCCATCCTTTGCTATCACCCGGCTCCAGCAAGTTAGGGAGTCAGCCACGCTGTCCTTTTGCAGCTGCGGAGAAAAGACTTTCAGCACCTAATGCCAGCATTTCTCACTAAGATACCTAATACCTAAGGCATTGAATTCTCTTCCCTCTACCTCCTCCCAGTCTTCCCCTAGCAACAGAAGCCACTAAGACTTTACAGCAAATGCGTGTAGCCTGCAAGAGCACACTGAACCACCTACAGCAATGAAACATGTTTTTGTGGATTGGGTTTGAAAACACATCTTTAGACAGCTGTCTCCCTGTAACCAAAAGGAAACCAAGCAGGAAAATAAGAGTCCGGCCTGAAACATGCCCATGCTATTAGCTCAGGCTGTTAGCAGCGAGTGCAGAATCAACCCGATTATTGAGGTAACAGATGACCAGTGGGTCTCCCCCCTGCTCCACCCCTTCCCCTTAAAAACGAAAAAAAGGAAGAAAACTCAAGCAAAAGAAACGCAGCCATACCTTTCTACACGCAGAGCAGGAATAGGAACCACGGTCGTCTCCTTGCTGTGGCATGGTGGGGAAGGTCTCAGAGGAAGCTCAAGTTCTCGGTGCTCTCTCCACAGGGACTTCCCCTGCTCTTGGAAAGAGCTGGCTTCGCTCTTCCTAGGACTGCCTTGATCTCTGAAATCTCCTTTTGGACAGGAACTGTACAGCAAGTATCAGCAAGTGAAAAATCATGAGGAAGAAGCATTTTCCCAGCTTTCTTCTGTCATGCAGTTTAGTCTCTTGAGGAGAGCAGAGTCTGGAAATCAGCTGCCCAACATTAGATCCAGCTTGTGTCTGACTGCCATGATCTCTGTCAGCAAGAGTTCTTCTCCATCTCCTCAAGAGCTCTGCATGCAGCTGGTGTTGCCGTTGTGAAGAAAACTCCCTTTGTCTTCTGCTCTTGCTGCAGCAGTTAGTGTTTCTGACAAAGTTCCGGCTCTGGCTTACCCAGGCACAGCAGTAGTCCTTCTCCCTCCCAGCTGACACACCAGTGCACTGGCTGTGCCACACGGTCAGCGCGGCAACAAGAGCAGGCAGCACCCGTCAGTCTCCCCCCGCTCTCACCGCCAGCTGGGACGAGGGCTGATGCAGCGTGCCCACCCTCCTGTGCAGTGCTCACGGCTGTGGCACTCACTGTTGGCAGCCACAGCCCCAAGCACACAGGGCTTGTGATGTCACGGTGGGACCTCTGAGCTGCAGTATTTGCTGTGGTCAGAAGCACTCCCTGGGCACTGTTCCATCAGAAGGGAAATCCCTTTTCCCTGCCATGCCGTGTCCATACCACTCCTCAGGGCTGTGCTGATGCCGTGCCATGGGTTTGTGATTTCTGTTATTGGTACTCCACAACATCATACTGTGCAGTGCACAGGGAGGTAAAGAGTGAGTGCTGCAGCTCCGTGGGCTGTTGGTAGTGCCAGTGCCCACCTCAGAAGAGAAGAACTCCATCACCCCGCAGATGTCACTGTTCCTTTTCCGATTTCCGCTCAGAGGGAAAGACAAAAGTGCCCACACGTCACAAGATGGCCCCTCCTGTTCCTGCCCGTCCCTACACTGTGTGCACACTGCCCGTCTCTTTTTCAGCATGAGAGTGAGGCCTTTGCGTTGGGGCACACTCTCTCTCATTTATCTGATTTATTAGCGTCAACTCCAATGATACCGTAAGACACTGTGTGATCTCGCATCCCGCTACCATAGTTAGTAAATGAGTATCTCCCTGAGCTCGCTGCTACTGCTCTGTGTTCAAGCCCATCTCTCTGCCTTTCCCGACCCTCCTTCCCTGCCCCATGAGTCACAGCACCAGGCCAAACCGGGCCAGAACTGCTGACCATTATAAAAGCAAACAACACCTCCATCCCAGAAGTTAGCCACTTCCATGGAGCTATGACCCCTCATTTAGCATGCACTCTGAAGCTTTTAGCCTAGGCTTTAAAAGCAAAGCGAGACAATTTCACACAACTCAGAACAAAGGTATGCCATGATGAGAGCCACTCAAGCTCCGCCTGCAGAATAAGAAGTCGTATAGCAACAGCTGAAGAGAGGGGAGAAGATGAGGGGAGCTACCATTGCAGTCTGCCTGACAGCTCTACATTCTGCAGAGCAGAGGTGCATCAGCAAACAAAACACTATCAGGTGCAAAAGTAGAGACACGTATTTTTTGCCTCTCAAAGGAATGCACTCAGCTCTAGGCACCACCATTTAATGTCTAATCCTGAAAGGTGAGCTCTAATCCTTACTCCTTAACACCTGAACACCTTGCACCCACCTCCTCTCTTCAACCCATCTCCTAACCTTTAACTTTGCGTATTTATCAGGGCATGAATGGTGAGGTCTCTGAGGGGACATGGGTTTTTCAAGATGTGAGGTCACATGTACGAACATGATGCGTCTGATCAGCTTGAGGCCACAGGGCAGAGATAATGGGGAATGCTGTGATGAGTCAACGTCATTGTTTCTACCCAAGAAGCTGAAAGGCCATATCTTTGAAGATGATGGTGTTGTTCCTTGTGTGTCTTCAGCTGACAGGCCTCTGGAAGGATGATAGATAGAGATTCCATGAGGAGGTGATTTCCAACATGACAGAGTTTACCTTGGTAGTGGAGAACCACGGGAAAGAGGAAAACGGCAACAAAGTGCAGCTTGAAATATGTCGTCTGGGCACGTGGAGGAAGAGAGATCACTGGAGGGGTAGTGCAGTGGTTTCACTTCAAGGCAGTTTGGGTCACACCATGGCTTTCTTTCTCAAGGAACATTCAGTGAGGGTTGAGAGACATCAGTGAAATGACTGAAATGCCAGGGTTAGATAAAAGAGAGAAGGAGAGGTGGGTGTGTGCAGACTGCAGGGAAATAGGGGGCTGTCTGGGGCAGTATAGCAAAGCCTGCAGAGGAGAAGGCAGAGTGCTGGTGAGGATGGAAGGCCCCACCAGCAACAAGGTCTTTGTCCCCTTGGCTATGGTTTGTGAGGAGATTTATTGTGCTCATGGCAATGGGGCCACCTGCATCCCCGTGCAGAGGCTGGGAGGTGTCATGCCATTGTCCTCCATGTAGCATTGCACCCACCCCATCCCACCGACCCCAGGAACAGCCCTGAGCCAGACAGGATGGATCTCCCCTCCCAGGGTCCGGTTGTCAGGCCTTGGCCCTTCTGCTTCATCAGACAAGCAAGGAGTTTTCTTACCACAGTGTTTTGCCTGTCTGTAATCACAACCTCCAAATATGTACTCCAGCAAGTCGAAAGGAAGGCTTTGTGGGTAATGGCCTTCACTGGGCCCTGTGAACAAATCAACATTTAATTCTGACTCCTGCAGAGTTTACCTCATTCTGCACTCCCTATCTGAAGTTCAAAGATTTAGCATCAAATACGCCTTGGAACTCGTGAAATGCAGAAAGTCCTAACGAGCTATGTCTCTTTCACAGTTTTCTTCAAGTCCACACTTGTGCAGATAATTGGAGAGATTTCCTAGTGTCCTTAATGATGAAGATTTCAAAGCAAACCTCTTGAAAACCACTTCTGTTTTGAAAGAGTGTGTTTTGTTTCTTTTCTTTTGAGCGTTATTCTCCAATTGACGTTAATCCAGGGTATTTGACTATAAGACCTGCATAGATAGGAAAAGCTGTCTCTTGAGGTCAGACACAGTATGGGCAGCATGACTGCTCACCTCCCCAGCCCTGCCATTTCTGTCATTGGCTACCTGGGTCTAGCATCTGTTTTTCTTACACTTGATTTCTCCTCTGCAGTCTGCAGCAGGATGTTACAGCTGTTTTGCACCAGAGGAGCTGGTCAGAGAGCACCTGCAGGAGACCAGAGCCTTCTGGAAGCTGCAGATGGAGCCTCGACAAAGGGTCCCAGAGCACCTACACTGCCAGCAGTTGTCTTTGTCCCTATAGGTGCAGCCCAGTGCACTAAACCCCCCCAAAACAAGTCAGTGGGCCCTTGGGGATGACCCACAGTTGAAATGGCCACTGGGAACCCAAGAAACTGCCTGATTCTTAATAGACACACAAACATCCGTGGAACATCTTGGGTCATCTGCGGTCAACCAAGCTGGACAGACTCAAGTGCAGGTCACATCAGGTGGCTGTGGTGGAACCCACTGCTTTGGGAAAATTTTCCCTTTGTGTAGGGAAATTGAAGGGGAAGCAAAAGGACTCAACAGGCGAAACCTTAGAGTAAGGGAAAGTAAAATTTATTGTTCTGTAAAGGCAGAAGGGAAAAAGTGTTGGATTGTGCCTCCAATTACTAAAAGGGATCTAATCCATTAAATCCTGTGTGGAGCCAGGAGTTGAACTCGATTATCCTTATGAGTCTCTTCCAACTCAGGATATTCTATGCTTCTATGAAACCCATGAGCTAAGGTAAACCAAGTGATTTTTCCAAGCCAAGTGAAGGGCACTGATTTATGACCAAATACAAGGAAGAAAGTAGATCTCTGGTGTAAGAACTAACTTTTTTTGTCATGATGACCAAGGCAGGTTATGGGGAGTAAAAGCTCCAGGCCAGCACCAATGTACTGACTGCCATGAGACTGACTTTGCAAGACCTCCGCTAGTGACAGCTCAAAACAACAAATGCATCGTGTATTAGTAGGTCCTTTTTGTAACAGGGCAGAAGCCCTCCGTTCACAAAGGCCAACATGGAGACCACCACTTCAAAGTTGCTGTTTAACATAATCTTTTCTCTGTGAGGTCTCCTTCACACCATAGTGTACAGTCTCACCACCCACTTTGTCACAGACGCCATAAGTTCCAAATGTAACATGTCCCACAAGGAAGGGGAGAGGGATATGAGATTAAAGGGATTTATTTCAGTGTGGAATGTGTGGTCCAGAGGGACAAGAAATCAAGGGAGAAGACAAGGAGAAGCAGGAAAGGCAACAGAAATTATGATGCTGATGGTGAGAACTCTCCTGTCACAGGAGCCTGACTTGCTGGCAGCTGGAAGGATGCTATCTGGGACTGGAAGCGCATCCCCAGACCACTCATCTCAGCAGGAACAAGACAGGGCAGAGAGGCAGGGGAGGGGTGGGCCAAGGGGAGGTGGCTGTAGTGGCAATGTGAAGTCACAGAATCATAGAATGGCTTGGGTTGGAAGAGACCTCAAGGGTCATCAAGCTCCAACCCCCCTGCCACAGGCAGGGTCGCCAGCCTCCACATGTAATACTAGACCAGGCTGCTCAGGGCCCCATCCAACCTGGCCTTGAACACCTCCATGGACAGAGCATCCACAATGTCTCTGGGCAGCCTGTTCCAGCACCTCACCACTCTCATAATAAAGAACTTCCCCCTAATATCCAACCTAAATCTTCCCTTCCTCAACTTAAAACCGTTTCCCCTTGTCCTATCATTAGGCTTCAGAAAAGCCAAGTTATGATGCCTACATACGTAATGCCTAGGTACACACATTCGGATAACTAAAGAATGCTGAAGTTGATGTGAAAACTGTAAATAATTAACTGGCATTAGAAACAGTCCAGTTACTTTGATTTATTGTTTATCCTTGGGAAATCATTTGAGGCCTGATTTCAGCAAGCTTATCTCTCGTAAGGGTCTGTGTTGTCTGTGCTGTGCGTAAGTTTTAAAACTTAATTTAAAGAGGTTAAAGGAATGTCCCAAAGCATAACTATAACAAAATTAGAAGGGAAGAGAAACTGTAATAGCCACTGAGCATGCTTAGGAAAAGGATTGTTTCTGTAGGTGTATATAAAACAGAAAGGTAAGGTATCAGCCAGTGATACTGCATGTACAATAGGTGGTTCAAAGAGTGCAGTTATATGAGGTTTTGTCCTACTGGCTACAAACTTGTTAATGAAGAATGAGCTCTCCTGCTTGGAATATAGTTTATCAGTGACAGACACTGCTTCTTTGGTCCTCTTTCTGCTTATACTAACGCTCATGTGGTGTCCAGTACATCTGGAAACATTGCCGGGGCCTTTGGGGCCCTGTTACATACCTGTGTTCCTTCTTTTCCCATTTATTTTTTCCCCTTTTACCTCCATGCCTGTGGGTTAGTTCTGACTATAACTGATTGCTGGTGTAGTCCTACAGACAAAGCCGTGCTTTGTGTTGTTTGTGCTGGAAGAACTGAAGCTGAAGCAGAGGAAGGAAGCAATTATAGCTCTTTCCTAAATGTCGGTCACTGCCAGGGAGAAGTCAAGCTGGTATATGGTATCTAAGAGAAAATATGTGGATATGTATTAGGAAAGAGAGATGCTGCCTGCAAGCCCTGCTTGTGTCACATTGTCACATGATCCTCAAGGGAGCTGTCAAGCTCCCTTCCCCTATCCAGGTTATGTAGACGCTGGTGGTGCTCAGAACTCTGGACTATCTTCACATGTGCTGGCTTTTACAGTAGGTGATGATTTATTGTCGGTTTGTCATTGTTGACCTCTCCAAAGTATTTCAGGGAATTGTCTCTTGTGCCAAGGCAGAGTTTGTAGCTGAGGCTTGGTTGGAATCCTTCATTTTTTTGGGCGGGAGCTTTGCTGGATTGCAGTCTGGAAATGAAAAAAATCCTGGGGGACTTTTGTGTTGTAGCTCCTAAAAGCCTGCGCAGGCTTCTGGGACCATCTCCGTTAACCTCGTCAAGAGAAGAGTCTTTGAGGTTCCTGCAGTTTAATTGGAAAGGGAGACAGAGGATGAAGGCAGGGAGGCACCGAAGCGAGAAGCTCAATTCAGTGCTGTGTATCTGGTCGTGACAGCGATAGGATTTTCCCTTTTGGTGTGGGGTGAAGAGGCGGGCTGGCTGCAGAGCAGTGTTGGGTGATTAGCTGCTGAACTCATCTGTCCTGCAGAAGAAAGAGATGCTCGGACTCGTGACTGTCCTGGAAACAGTTCCAACAGTGAGAATGTAACCTGCACCTTTGGGCCCCTGATAAATCAAGTGGTCTGTTCTATGTGGGAATGGTTATTTTAGCGTTAAAGGTAAGCTCTATTTGTGTTACGTGTTTGACATCAATTACTGGTCTTTTTTTTTTTTTTTTTAAGAAAAAAAGCAGTGAGCTTCTGAGTGAAGTATTTGTGAAGTAATCAGATGGATTTTCTTGGAGAGGAGAGTTGCTGGGGAATCAGACAGGTATGTAAGTTGTGTCATTTACTGTGCTCGTATTGTTACTGCCAGGATTGTTTAGTGGCTGTCATGGTTTTGTGATTTTCGGTTATTGGTATTCCACATCATAACATCATGTAGTGGATTTACCTAGTTCTCAGAAGAGAAGGACTACTACAGTCCCCACGGTACTTTTCTCCTCTGTTACCATTTTTCCAGCCGGAGGGAAAAGATAAAAGCTCGCAGTATAAAAACTTGCAGATCATGAGACCTCGTCCCTTTTTTCCGCTGTCTCTCATCTTGGCAGCACCTTGCTCTCCAGCCGTCTTATCCTCGGTAGTAGAGTAAGGCCTACCTTGATTTTGGGACATTCTCTCTCTCTGTATTGGATTTATCAGCTTCAATTGTAATTATATTGTATTATAGTGTGTTGTTTTGCATTCCGATATTTTATTTAGTAAATTAGTTTATTTCTCCTCAGATTGTTGCCGCTGTTCTTTGCTTTCAGGGCCATCTCCTTACCCTTTTCCCCTTTTCCCTTTTCCTGGGGCGTGGGCCCGTGGATCCCCTGTCCCATTCATCATGGAACCGGGCCTAACGCCCGTAAACCGTTGACAGTGGCGCTGCCCAGGAAATTGTTTTGAAAAAGATAGTGCCAGCTTGATGCATTTTTCTGTGTTATTGGCAAGATCTGTGACAACAGTGAAGTCACTTTCTGTCTGTGTGCTGCGGGCCCACGGCAAGAGTTCCTGCCTTTCACAGCTTTTTGTGTGCTTACATTCATCTAGGGGTAACTTTCCTCAGAGGTATTTTGATCATAAGGTGCATCTCTACAGCTTACCTTAACTCCCTCTTGAGGCTGGTAACAGCTGTACTCGGAGTTGGTGCAGTCTTCCTTCTCCTAATGGTGGTCATTTTCCATTAAGAAAAAAAACAAAAAAACGCGCAGGAAAACCCTAATCCCCATCCTCTCATGGAAGGAATTAGCAGGGGACTGTGAAGTGCATTCCCACTTGCAAGAGTTGTGAGCGAACTTGGCTGAGATTCCCATCTTGAACACTGTCCTGTGGAAGGGCTGCACCCAGCAGCTAATGAGTGTGGCCCCGTTGTGTCTCTGAACTCGACCCCTCACTAATGGCAGTGGTGGTACACAGTGAAGGGGAAGTTGTTTGCGTAGCATTTCCCTTGCAATGACTCTGTCTCGCTCTGTTCCTGAGCCACATGTACGTTCTTACGAATGAGATTTCAGTGGATGTGGTATTTTCCTTTGCTTCCTTCCCTGAATGGGTGTTGGCATGCTATGAAGCAGCTGCCTTGCTGTGCTCCAGAGATAGGTGCTCTTTCAGAGGCTGAAGGAGCTCCTGCAAGCATCCAGCTTGGCTTAGAAAACTGTTGGGATTGCTCCAGACCAAAGTTACAGAGGAACGCTGTGTCTATGTGGCAGACAACCTGGACAAGGTTCTTTGTTGTGTGTGGAATTACACTTCCAATGTGTATCTGCTACAGCTGTCAGAGCTCATTGTGCAGCATTTGTTCTCAATGCAGGGGAATACTGAAGCAGTTCTGTACCTTTCTTCACTGAAGTTCAAATATACAACTGAAAATCTGATCACTGAATGAGAGCCTTAAGAAGTCAGGCTGCCTTCAGGGCTATTTCTTGGAAGAAGTATGGCAGCAGGGCCAGCATGAGAGTGACTGTAGCAAAGTGGTCAGTATGTGGTGGTGGTACTTTCCCAGCTGCTCAGTGGGCTTTTCTTTAGTGTGTAGCTTCTTTAGCACGGGAATGATCTTTCATTCTTATTGCTGCAGTCCCCTAAGCATGTATGATGTGGAATAGTGCAGTAACGTAAATAATACCTGGAATCTTGTGACGGGCTGCTGTTATGGTTTTGTGATTTTTGTTGTCAGTATTCCACATCATTACATCATGTAAGGTACGGGCAGTTAAAGAGTTAATTCCTTGGTTACTGCAAACTGCCTTTTTTGGTATAGCCCTCCGAGGGGGAGGGGAGGAGGTGCACTCCCCAGGGGTCCTTGCGTGGGAGGGGGTGGTGAAGCCGCCTGGGAGACGCGGGGTCTGTTCCTTGCTGCCCAGCGGAGAAAGCACGTGGTCCTCCTGCAGTTTACTGTGTAAGATTTTCAGCCTGTAAACTGTATACAGAAAACATTCAATTCCCACACCAACTGAAGTAATTGACGCATGTGTTTTGTTGGTACCAATATTTCAGGAATGACTGCCCTTAGCACAGGTTTCTGTGTTTGCAAGAGGTTGGTTGCAGTCCATCGTTTCCCAGGGTGAGGAGTGTGGTGTCAGTCAGAGGTCAGACCGTGCAGCCGTGGCTTGTGAGCATTTTCTAGCTGAAGTCAGAGCCTGAGGAGCGAGCCACAGGCTGAAAGGACTCTGACTGGAGTATGAAGTGAATCGTGGCAGGGGAAAGAAAGAAAGAAAGGGGAAAAACAACAAAACACCGCTACCAACAAAACACACTTTCACAAAAACAAACAACAACAAAAACCCCATAAAAACAGATGTATTTCATTCACAAAAAGAAGTTAAAAATAGTAAAAGGAAGGAAGACGGCTCATATTTCCACGGATAATTTTTGTAGTTGCCCTCTGTGCCCAAATGGACTACATTCCTTTCCTGTCCCAGAAGCTTAATAGTTTACAGAAAAGTTGGAGTGAGGTTCAGTTTCTCCGTGTTTGGTGAAGTTGTGCACCAGCTATTTTCATTTGACTGTCTCCGTGACGCGTGTGCACACCCAGTTCTAATCTGGCAGAGATAACAGCAAAGCGTGCCTCCCTTCCCTGCCCCTTGAATGGGCCCTAATGATTCTGTGCCCTCTAATGCCATCACAAAAGTGGGAAGCTGTGTTGAATTGGTTGGTTATTGGTCCTGCAAGTGTGCGTTTTGTTACAATAGGCCAATCTGGGGAGCACCTTGTGCTCTGCAGCATCTACAGAAAAGGGCCTGCATTCCAAATGATAGCTGAGTTTGACTTGCAAGTCTGTTTGGTCTGAGGTGAATGTGCACGCCTGCCGCAGGAGAGTGAGTGCTGTTTCCAAAGGGGCATTTTTCTGCTTATGCTTCGAAAATGCTGCCTATTGCTCAGAAAAAGCAACCTACCTGCTCTTGGTAAATGCTGCATCCCTTCTTAGTGAAGAGTTCATCTCTGTCACATACTCTGAGAAATGATAAGCCACAGATGAGAAACTTGAGTTGCTGTCTGTGACCCATTCTGAAGTTGAAGCTGTTGAGCAGGTTTTGAAGGAGAGGCTCCTGGCCATCCAAAGTATTATTTTCTGTGTGTTCATCAAAAGCACGCTGATGTCACTGAAAATCTCTCTGTGTTGTCCAGGCAACACAAACTTGGTGTCATGTGAGTTTGGTGACTGCATGAGAGCCTTACTATTTCACCTCTAAATTTAACAGATGGAGTTGTAAAACAGAACTAGTGTTGGTATTCAGCTTAGATACAGTTTGATTAGGGGCTGAGGTATGAAACAGAAGTCAGAACACTGATCCTGGGAGTCCACAGAGGTGGGAGCTGCTGGGCAGCGCGCTTTGTCTTGGCAGGCATGCATTCCATGATGTAATGGCTCCTGCCAGCTCCCCTTTAGGAGATTGGGCTGTTTTGAAGTCCACAGAGACTATAGCACATTAATGACATGAAAGGACCTGGTTGGGTGGATGGAGGTTGGGATTGTTAGGACCCGAAGCCCAGGCTGGTGCTTTGCTCCCCAGGGCCAAGCTAGTGCAAGGCTGAGCACGGAGCAGGTGTGCGGCGGAACAGGAGAAGCCACCCCAGTGCTCAAAGCAGGAAGTGTTTCTATGGGAATTAATTCTGATATGTTGAATTCGGATGTGGAGAGAGCTACAAAATCCTTCAGCCTCGTTCTTCCCCCCCATTCTGTGTCCTTGTTCATTCTCTAAATAATTTCATGCATGCAGCTCCAAAAACCCAGTCTTTCAAGATGCGGTAGCGTACCACAAGGCCATCCTCAGTGGTGTTGTGGTGGGTCACAGGACTGCCCCGTGGCAGGGGCAGCAAGCCCCTGGGGACTCGTGGCAGGAGCAGCAGGGCAGCCTGGGCCAGGTCCCTTGGGCTGGGGACAGGGCAGCAGGTGGGTGGCAGCAGCTGCCTCTGGGGAGGGGGCTGGCCCAGGGCAGTGCTCCTCCCCTCTGCAGGAAGCACTGGCCAGTTCAGGGAGTTGTCCTTAAAGACATGGAATCATGAAGGTTGCAAATGAGGTGTGAGCCCTAAGTATATTTTGTAACTAGAGAGCTTCTTAGATGTGGTGAGCCTGGATGATTGTATCTGACTGCATTAAGGTACTTGTCTCAACAATGCCAGCTCTAAACTGTCAGCTCAGACAGCTGGACTCGATGGTGTTTGTGGGTCCTTCCCCCAGGTGCTCAATCAGTGGTTCAGGCCATGCCTCAACAGTTACCATACAGGTGCCTTTCCAACTGAACTAAGGATTCTGTAGTAAGTTAAGTGCAAGTTTTCTGCTCCTTAATGCCTCTGCTCATAAAGCAAGAAATGCGATCAAAATCTTACCATTGATTGGGAAGGAAGGTATCTTATTTCCTCCAGCAAGTGGAATAATAAGGCAATTTGACATGAGAGCGTTCTGAGGGCAAAAAGGAAAAAAGAAATCCTAAACATTCAGCACTTCTGGAGCCGGTGATAGTGCAGCTGACAGCCGGGCAGAATAACTTCAGTGTGGTTACCAGACCTGCCAGCTCAAGGTGTCACTGTCCTGTTGTTACTGTAGATGTTGTCACGGCAGTGGAAAACCACATTGTGTAAAGAAACGGGAAGCCACCTGAGTGTCTTACTGCCAGCAATTGACAGCAATAAAGAGCAGTTTAAATGTGCAGGCATGTCTTTTGTCAGCCAAGGAAAAGTCCCTACTGGGATATGCGTGGTTGACATGAGAGAACCTGCAGCTCCAGGGCTTGTGTCCATTCCACCCAGAGGATCTCGTCTCTGAGCCTGCCGTGGTGGTCACCTCAAGTTGAGGAGGAATCAGTTCTTGCCACGCAGCCCCTGTCTGCAGCATGATGTAGTGTTCTGGTGAGTCTTCTGGGTCTTGGGGTACGCACTGAGGTTCCAAGCAGTCAGAGAGCAAGCAGAAGAAATAAGATGTACCCTTATAAAGGAGGAAATTAAAAATGTGGAGCGTTACTACATTTGGTTTATGGATCATTACCAAGAGCCCAGTGGGTCTGTGACTTGCAGTTATTTCTGTCCAAGTCACTGGTCAGTGCAGCCTGCACTGGAATAAGTTCTTGAGTATTCTTTATTTTAGTAAAATGCATTGAACATATCAGGATAGAAGTCCAAATACCTACTAAGTGTATTACAGCAATCATGGAATTTCTAAATAGAAGAGACTTGAATTTCAAAACCATTCAAATGGAAAGGCAAAAAGAAATGCAACTTGGAAAAGTAAATGGTGCATGTTAAGAAAAGAGGCATCTAGAAATTGTGAAGAGAGCTAATTGATGAGAACTGACTCCAGTAGTGTCAGTGTATAGCTTTCTCCAAGAGGGTACTCAGGAATTCTTCTGATGGTGAGTGATAGAGCTGGCTGGATAGAGCCAGCTCCAGGAGCACACCCAGCTTGCAAATGCATGCACATGGTCTTTGCTTGGCCAGCTGCTCTGACTCCATCACACTGCATCATCTTGTCTTGATCTCTTTGCTCCCTTTATCAAAAGCTTTGCTCAGTCTAGACTTGTTGCAGGTGCTGAATCTGTGATTTTGATCTATGTGAGATCAAGACAGAGATTAATACAGAAAATAAAGTCGGGTTCTGCCATGCTAATTTGAATGTGTTAGGGGCATGGTCTTGCTTAGGATAGGGTCTCTGTCACGGTGCCGGTTGTCATCGGCCCGCACTCTTTGTGGGACTCAGACTTGTAGAATTATCTCCTTGAAGAGAGGGGCTCCCAAGGAGGTTTTAAACCACATCAACTTCAGAGTACCAGCTTGTGTGATGGGATTTACAGGGCAAAGCCCACCGAGAATCTGCCTCTGTCCTCCCTCAGCCTCGTGATGACACAACACAGGCTGTAGCATTGGGGTCAGTGGGACTGCAGGCGCAGCAGGATGGGAGCCGACACAGCCACAGCCTGGCGAGCGCCGTGCAGGGTGCCCTGCCTGGTGCTGGGCTGAGTGCTGCCCTGTGCTGGTGAGGCTGCTTGGGGTGGGTGTGGGACAGCGCTTGGGGCAGCTCCCTGCCAGGCAGGACCCCAAGCGGCAGCAGGTTACTCATGTGAGCGGGGGTGTGGGGAGAGCACATTGCACTTGCTGTTACTGCCTCAGAGGAAGGTTGTTCTTTTTGAAATGAAGCTTTTAACTGCTGTAGGACTCATGTCGTTCACGCATCCCACTCTAGAGGACTGTGTCATTACATTTGATAGCCTGTAGTGAGAGCACAGGCTCGTTGGATTTCATTTTACTTTTACTCTCCACAGGAACCAATGGGTGGCTTTCAGAATAGTTAAAATTGTTGTTGTAAGCCCCTCCTAAGATGAAGTTTTGCTGCACATAACGCAGAACCCTGAAGTCTTGATATTTTATGGGTGATACAACCGGTCTTTCCCATCTGCTGAAGAGGTAGGCTTAGAAACACAGAGAATAAATCCCACCTGCAGTAGGTCATTGTTGTCCCAGAGTTAGCTCTAGATCTGTGTCCGTGGCGGGGAGAGCAGGCCCACGGCTCGAAAAGGGGAAGGTGGGGTTTGATGGCTGACCCACGGACCCACACCCTGGGAAAGGGGAAAAGGGAAAAGGTGGAAGGGTAGGGAGATGGGCCTAAAACCAGAATGGCGGCAGTAATCTGAGGAGGAAAGTTAATTTACTAAACATGATATCAGAATGCAAGAGAACACAATATAATACAATATAATTGGAATTGAGGCTAATAAATCAAATCAAATAAGAGAGAGAGTGTCTGAAACTGAAGGCCTTACTCTAAAACTGAAGGCGAGGTGGCTGGGGAGTACACACACTGCCAGGCAGCGATAAAAAGGAAAGTCTCGTGACTTGCGAGAAGTTTTCTCTCTCCGTCTGAACGCAAAATCCTCTGGGGTATGTAGTTCTTCTCTTCTGAGAACCAGGTACCCGGCAAATGGGGAGTCCACGGAACTGGAGCGTTAACTCTTTAACTCCCAGTGCATTACATGATGTTATGATATGGAATACCGAAAACAAAAATCATAAAACCATGACTTTCCACTGCTTATTCTGCATTGCTACATCATACTCTCTCTCTCTGTGTATATACATACAAACAATAATTAACATGCATTACGCACACACATATCTGTATATGTATGTATACATGGAATTACTGACTGCGCTCCCCCAGCATCAAATTCCCTTGTGGTACTCATTGAACATCCCCATTTTTCTGCATCACAAACCAAGTGGAGCCAGGTCCCTGAGCAAAAACAGTTCCATGGAGAGGTTTGCCTTTTCCACATGCTGGAAAGACCCAAACCGCATTTTCCAACATGCTGTTTACATGTGCTGACATGTACTGCCTTATCTCCCTCTACAGTATGTAGGGAGCTGGATTGGGTGGGACAATATTGATTGATCGATCCTCTAGTGTTGACCAACCAGGTGGCTTCTGCCAAATGCTTCTCCCGGTGCTTAAATGTTCCGCTACCCATTGCTTTCAGCATAGTTTGTAACAACCCATTGTATTGTTCGATTTTACCAGAAGCTGGTGCATGCTAGGGGATATGATAAATCCACTCAAAGCCATGATCGTTGGCCAAATATTTACAAGGGAATTTTTGAAATGAGTCCCATTGTCTGACTCAGTTCTTTCTGGAGTGCCGTGTCACCACAGGACTTGTTTCTCCAGACCTCATACAGTGTTTTGGGAGGTAGCATGGGGTACTGCATATGTTTCGAGCCACCCAGTGGTTGCCTCCACCGTGGTGAGCACATAACGCTTAACATTGCAGCTTCGTGGGAAGGTGATAGAATCAACCTGCCACGCCTCCCCCTATTTATACTTTTGCCATCACCCTTCCCCCCCAGAGAGGTTTCATTCTCTTGGCTTGTTTAATTGTGGCGCATGTTTCACAGTCATGAACAACCTGTGCAATAGCATCCATATTGAAGTCCACCCCTCGGTCTCTAGCCCACTTATGTGTTGCATCTCTTCCTTGGAGGCACAAGGTCTCATGGGCCCAGCGAGCTAGAAATAATTCACCCTTGTGTTGCCAGTCCAAGTCTGTTTGAGCCACCTCAATTTTGGCGCCTTGATCTACCTGGTGGTTATTCTGTTGTTCTTCAGTAGCCTGACTCTTGGACACGTGAGCATCTACATGATGCACCTTTACAACCGTATGCTTAATTTGGGCAGCAATGTGTTACCACAGTTCAGCAGCCCAAATAGGTTTACCTCTTCATTGCCAGTTGTTTTGTTCCCCTGCTGTAACCACCCTCATAAGACATTTGCCACCATCCATGAGTCAATGTAAAGATAAAGCATTGGCCACCTCTCCCATTCAGCGACATCTAAGGCCAGCTGGACAGCCTTTACCTCTGCAAACTGACGTGATTCTCCTTTTCCTTCGGTGGCCTCTGCAACTTGTCGTGTAGGGCTCCACACAGCAGCTTTCCATCTGCGATGCTTCCCTACAGTACGATGTGACCCATCTGTGAGCAGGGCAAATTTCTTCTCATTTCCTGGTAATTCATTGTATGGTGGGACTCCTTTAGCACGCAATACCTCTCCTCCTCGAGACGTTCCAAACTTTTTTATTTTCAGGCCAGTCCATGATCACTTCTAAGATTCCTGGACAACTCATTGTGTAATCAATGCAGTCCACTTACTGCAAGTGGCATCAGTAGCATGATGGGTGGAGGGAACCTTTCCCTTAAACATCCA
The DNA here is from genome assembly GCF_002078875.1 of Numida meleagris. Lineage (NCBI taxonomy): Eukaryota > Metazoa > Chordata > Aves > Galliformes > Numididae > Numida > Numida meleagris. Next base: position 1,020,821 of record NC_034420.1, read on the forward strand.
GTTGAGCACCGGCAGTTGGGGTGCTAGAAGGAGCTGCATTTCAGTACCGATTACTTGGGAAGCAGCCTGACCTCCCTTGTACATGACTGTGATCTCCTTCTCAGTTGGAGTGTGGCACTCTTCAGACCCCCTGTACACTCAACTCCAGAATCCCAGGGGTTGGCCTCGGGTCTCTCCTGAGGCTCTTTGCCACAGACTCCAGGTGGGACCTTTCTCTCCAGCAGCGGTGTAGAGGATGTTCTTTACATCCTGTCCCGTCTGTACTGGCCCCAGGGCCACGGCACGGGCTATCTCCTGTCTAATTTGCTCAAAAGCCTGCTGCTGCTCAGGGCCCCACATGAAATGATTCTTTTTCCACGTTGCCTGATAAAGGGGGCTCACAATGAGGCTATAGTTTGGGACATGCATTCTCCAAAAGCGCACTACACTCAGAAAAGTTTGTGACTCTGTCTTACAAGTGGGTGGAGACATGGCAGTGATTTTGTTGACCACATCTGCTGGGATGTGACGATGCCCATTTTGCCATTTTATTCCTAGGAACTGAATTTCCTATGCAGGCCCTTTCACTTTGTTTTGCTTAATAGCAAAACCAGCTTGCAGAAGGAGCTGGACTGTTCTCTCTCCTTTCTTGAAAACGTCCTCTGCTGTATTGCCCCACACAATAGTATCATCAATATCCCTGTTCCAGTGCAGTTTGGATCAACCCATGGGAAATTGTTGGACTATGTTTGCACTCCTGGGGCAAACGGTTCTGGGTGTACTGAACGCCCCTCCAGGTAAAAGCAAAGTGTGGCCAAAGGAATGGAGAAAAAGGAGTTAGCAGTGTCAGTGGTGGCTTACCACTTGGCTGCTTTGGACTCCAGTTCTTACTGGAGTTGGAGCATGTCTGGCACAGCAGCACTCAGTGGGGGTGTGACTTCATTCAGGCCACGGTAGTCTACCGTCAGCCTCCACTCACCACTGGCTTTACACGCTGTCCATATGGGGCTGTTAAAAGGTGAGTGAGTTTTGTTGATCACTCCCTCTCTAGTTGACGAATCAACTTAGGACTGGGGAGCGAGGAATCCCTGTTGGTGCAGTACTGCTGTCTGTGCACCGTTTTTGTAGCATTTGGTACCTGTTGCTCTCTTAGTTTTTGCTGCTGCCTTCCTCAGTGTTGGTGACAGTGGTCTTGTTGAGGGCCCATCTCCTGGTTCTTCTTCCTCTCCTTCCTCCTCCTTCTCTTCCTCCCATTCGGAATGTGGCGATATCCATTTCAATTTACATCCTCTTACAGGGGCAGCTGACATTGATACTGGTGCCTCCTGTGATTGACCAGGTTGCGCAGTTTCAATGCCTCTGAGTCAAGCTACAGAGAGCAGTCTTGTTCAGACTGGAGCGTGTCATCTTGTGAGTATTGGAGGCAGTCTCATTCTCATTGGAGGTGATCTTGTTTGATTTGGAGTCTGTCGTATTTGGATTGGAGGGTGTCTCATTCAGATTGGAAACAGTCTCGTTTGGATTGGAAGAGGTTTCATTTGGACTGGAAGAGGTCTCATTCAGCTTGGAGATTGTCTCTCTCAATTAGGAGACTCTTTCTCTACCCAGGTATTCTCCCTCTCAGTTCGGACACTCTCCTGGAAACTGTCCCTTCCTGCTCCAGGACTCTTGCTCAGTTCGTACTCTCTCCCGGAGGTTATCCCTTTCAGCTTGGAGGTTGTCTCGCTCAGTTTCAGAGAGTCTTTCCCTCTCTGGGATAGTATTGAATAAGGGCTGGTAGGCATAAGCCAGGCCTCAGATCATTTGTGCTTCCTCAGATCTACCTGAGCCGCAGCATCCCTCTCTCAAATAACCTGTGTAGGTTCTTAAGATCTTGCAGGTGTTGAGGAGTAAAGTTCCATGACACCAGCAATGCCCGTCTCTCTGAAGTCTCTCCCAAGTCCCTCCACACTCCCTGTCACTCAGGTTTTGAGGAAAGCAAATACATCTTTCTTTTCTTTACAGAAGCACTCAGAGAATTTACAGACTTGTCAGAGTACTGGCAGTCTGCCCCGATTTTAAGGCCTTGTTTGCAGGCCTGATATACAGCTAAGCTTTCTAACAAAACTCTTGGAGAGTACAGGGAGCATGCAGAACTATCGACAATTCATGGGACTGGAGCATTGCCTCTGGGAATCCCAGAACACTATATGATGTTATGATGTGGAATAACGATAAAAAAATACCATAAAGCCGTGACATTCCTTAAATAGATGAATTTTTCTTTATTTCCTTCTTGACTGCGCATTGCTATTCAGTGCCAAGCTTACCTATTAAACATTTCTGTCTGTCTTGATTTACTTGGATTTTATTATTTCTTCTTTCTTTTATTTTTCTTCATTTTGCTTTGCTTTGCTTTGCTTTGCTCTTTTGTTTTTCATTCATCTATTTGCCTTGCATTGCTTGGCATTGCTTTTTTAACTTCTTCCATCATATTTCTTTTCACTGCCGTGTTCTTCTCTGCTTTCAACTTCACTTTTTCTTATCCTTGGCTTTGCTTTTTACCTATTTTTATTATTCTTTCCTTTAACTTTCCTCGATAAGCTTTGATTAGCCGTTTTTGTTTTTTAAAATTTACGTTCTATAAATTCTTGGTTTTGCCATGGATTTGTATTCTATTCCAGACATTCCAATACTTTTTTTTTCTGGATTGCGTGATGTTTGCTTGCTTTGTAGTTTTTTTTGTATTGTATTATTTTGGAGTTTAGTTTGCTTTACTACTCTTGTTGCAAGCCTTTGCATAGTTGCAATTTCATTTAAGTCTTGGCCTGCTGGATACTCCTGATTCCCCTTGGCCAGGATTTCTTTTCTTTTCCTGTGCCCGGAAGCAGCTGGAGTCCTGTTTTCTATCCGGTTTCCTGCACAACAGGTAATCTGGAGTGTTTATCCCTGGAATCGTTCCTGCCTTTCCCATTGGTCACTGCTGGTTCCTAGACATTGTGTGGCCTTTGGGCTTTCGATCTGAGGATCCTAGATGTCCGGGAGATCCCCCACAGTCATCCATCTTGCCTATTCACCGAGACGTTTGTCCTTCTGCCGAGGCGCTGTGGCCGCCAGGGAGCGACGTCTTCGTCAGCGTCTCGTGCAGCGTGCAGGCCTTGAGGGATGGGAGCCAGAATCTGCAGCGGGTGCGCGTGAGTCCTCCAAGGCTGGTGCTGCCAGGGGGTTTCTTTCTGCGGGTGGAGGGTCCGGGTGGCGTGGTGGTGGATGCTCCCCACTTGCCTTTTTCACTTGCTTTCTTTCTGAGGTTTTGTTTTCAGGCCCAAGTTGTCTGCGTTAAATTGTGGAATCCTTCCCGTTCTCTTTCTCTCCTTCTGGGCTGCGCTTTGCTCTGCTGTGCGCAGCTCTCCGCTTGGCCTTTTCTCCCTGTCTTGTTTTCCTTTGCTTTTTTGTATTTTTCTTGCTTTTCTTTTTCTTGTTTTCACTTTGCTTTGCTTTGGTTTGCTCTCTTCTTTTCCTTTTGTCTCTTTGCTTGGCATTTGTAGTTTCCCTTTCTGTCCTGCTCCTCTTGCTTGGCTTTGCGTTGGTTTTTGTTCTTTGTTGTTGGTTCCTTGAGTTGCCAGTTCTTTTCTTTGCCTGATTTGCTTCCCTTCCTAAATGCGTTCCTTCTCTTTTCCCTTCTTTGGAAATTCATTTCCTTGGCTTTCCTTTGCTGTTTGCTCCTTTTGCTTTCCCTTCCTTGTACCCTCGCCCATCCCCTTGCACTTACCTTGCCTTCACTCACCTTACGTTCTCTGCCGTGGTTGTTTTCCGCTTTTCTCTTCCGACTTCTTCAAGTCAAGCATCCTCCTGTCGATGCAAGTCTCCTCTCGAGGCTTTCCTGGTGGGCTGGATGGGTTAGCAGCTGTTTCTCGATGGCGCAGCTGCGTTCACGCCGATCGGGGGCTCCTTGCCCCTTCCCTCGTCGTGGACTTGAGGCTTTTCATCTGCTGGCTGGCTAGATCCATGCCCGGTAGCTACCCTTACCCCCTCCGCGGCATGGCTAGATTCATTTTAGATTTCTGTTACCTAGTTTACGTCTACCATCAAGTTTTTGCTTGTGACTTACTAGTTCTCTAGGTCCTTCATGCAGGTAGAAAACGCTTTTCACTGTTGTAGTAGGCGTGTTGCGGACCTCGGTTTGTAACGCAGAAAGGCCCTTCCCCATAAGCTTGTTATTGGTTCGCCTGAGAGGCTGAGCCTGTGTCGTGGACACAGGGGATTGGGCTTCTTAGAAGCACAACAATGCCGTGTATGGCCTGTCGGAAGTGACGGGTCAGAAGCGGGAGATTCAATATGATTGGCCAGGAGCACCGCGTGAGCTTCTGGAACAGTCTAGCAAGAAGATAAGAAACACTATATATTTCTTTAGCTTTTACCAATAAACGCCATTTTGCCATTTTGCTGCACATCATATTGATGCTGTGTGTGGTATTTGGCCAGGACCGGGTTTAGGTTCCTTTCGTGCAAGAACAATACAAAAAGGGGCCGCCGGAGCTCGGTAACATTTCAGATGCAGTAATCTATTTCTGATGTTACCTGCCCAAGATAACTTCACAACACGCCCTCTGTGAGTGAAAGGTGAAATACAAGACTTCAAAGTTATTTATGGAGGGGTAGAACAAGGAAACAAAAGTGAAAGTAAAAAAGGCAAACCAGAACACAGCGTCTGAGGCACGGACTCAGGTGTGAACGATCCAAATGATTTATTACAGGTTCTAACATCCCTTCCATACATTCACATGTTTTCTCTTTTAACTTTCCCATCCACCTTTCCACGTCAGCAAAACATTCCACAAACACTCCTTCGCTGTGCACGCAGGTGCTGACCCAGTCAGAGCCATGAGTTGTTCCTCGCCACGCTCTCTTCCTCCCGTCAGGGTCATCATCACGCGGCCATCACGCAGCTTACTTGACTTTTGCTTTTCTCTTCTTCTAGAGATGCCCTTGGTTCTCAGTGTTGCTTTCTCANCTTTCTCATGCTGTTTATCTTGCTCCGCAGGTGCTGCTCTGAATAGTCTTTCTTGTATTCCCACACCAGAAGACAGAGCAGTCAGGAGGGGAAGACAGCAGAAGCGTGAGCAGGAGGAGCTGGGTAACAACTTCACTCTTATTTTGTAGCATTTGTTTTCTTCTGCAACATTGTTACATTGCAACAAGAAAAAGCTCAACTGTAGCAGACCCCATTCTTCTGATTTCTTTAGTCAGAAGTGTTTGTGAAACGTACCAAGGATAAAGATTTGCTGCTTGCTTCACTAGCAGCCTCGGTTTTGCTTCGGTAGCCTCTGCAGGTTATTGGAAAAAACATTCCTTTCTTAGTCCTCTCTCTTTCAGAAACAAAGCCTTGAATGCAGGAAGTGGACTGGAGCTGATAACTAGTAATAAACTACTACAAGTGTTATGCATTGCTGAAAAGAGGCCTTTCCCTGTTCAATTAGTTCTGTAGAAGTACTGTACTTCTAAAATGTGCCTGTCATGTTTGTTTTTTTTTCCATTCAGAAATTGTTGAATGGTTTCGTCTGTGCAAGGCTGTATTTTGAACTAGAAGAATATGAACTTGCTGAAAGGTAATTCGTGTTGATGTACTTTGTTGTTCTGCTCTTGAAAGTGTAACAGAAAAGCTAAATGAAGTAGAGAAATCAACATCACTATCATGCTGTTTTAAGGTAGCAGTAAATGGGAGAATTGGGTACCACTGAAGTCTTTCTAAAATTGCAACTGCATTAGTTATATGGTACCAAAAAAGTCATTGACTTGGAATGGCATCTATTCCTGTAGCGATCAGTAGGACCAACATGATGGAAAAGGTGTTACAAAAGAGGTGGAAGGACCAGCACAACAGAAAGGTGCTACAAAGGAAGGGAAGTAGATCGCTCATCTGTATCAGAAGATTCAGGGTTCTCAGGGAAAGGCTCCCACCAAGGAGGGATCTCCAGAAAGAGATCTTTCCTCAGTGGCAGTCAGCCCTTCCATGAGGCCTAAGAGAGGTGGAGCCAGGCTCCAGCCCTTCCTGTCACGCAGTGAATTGCCTCGACCTGTGCTCCCAGGGCTGAGTGGGTCTTTCCTGCAGGTGCTCAGTCAGTGGTTCAGGCCCTGACTGAGCAGTTCCCATACAAGCGGGTGGCACTGATGGATGACAGCAGTAATTGGAGGCAGAAGAAAGGCACTGTGAGGTGGCCACACTCTGCAATCAGATGGCTTTTGCTAAATATGGATCTCAGTGCTTGAAAGTCCCTGCACCCATTGCTCTCAGTGCAGTCTTTTACAGCACATTGCACCATTCCATTTGCCCAAATAATGCGCGATAGGAGATGGGAAATAGCCACTCAGTGCCCTGCTCTTTGGCCCAGGTAGCTATGAGGTTGTTTTGGAAATTAGTCCATTGTCCTTCATACCCAGAGGGGCTTTCTCCACTTGGCTTGCATACTTGCAGCGCTTGTTGCACATCCACAGATAACCTGTGCAGCAGTGCCCTTCATGCCAAGCCCAGCTCTGTGTTGCATCTCTTTCTCAATGGCCTGAGGTGTCGTGAGCCCACGGAGCTAGAAATAATTCCCTCACGGGATTGCTGAGGCACTACGAAAGGCTGCCCAGGGAATCTGTGGGTGCCCCATCCTTGGCGGTGCTGAAGGCCGGGAGGATGGTGGCAGCCTGACCCAGTGGGTGGCATCCCTGCACGTGGCAGTGGGGTTGGAGCTCTAACATCTTTAATGCCACTTCCAAGCCAAGCCATTCTGTGTTCCAGTGAAGTGAAAATCTCAGCTGTGCTTTCCTGTTGGTCTAGATAGTTGGGAATCCTCACCCACAGTGCCAGTGCCCGCAGCAAGGGGCAGAGCTCTGCACCCAGCCCAGGCAGACCCCAGCCTTCACAGAGGGACAGAGCTGCCCTGCAGGACGTACTCCCCGCAGTTCTGCTCCAGCATTTCAGAGCTCGCCCCCGCTGCACCAGGGCTGCAGCGCAGCACAGGAGGAGCGGCCCACAGGGATCCCCCAGCCAGTGTCAAGGGGCCGTGAGGTGACAGTGCCCCGCCGATGCCATTGCTATGCTCTGAGCTCACAAGGCCTCAACAGCTGTGACGCTGTTCCGTGCCACAGGCATTGCTCTGTGCCTCCCCCATCAGCAACACTTGCTGTGGCTGCAGTGGTGGTGGTGGCAACAGGGGACGAGTGTGGGGAGCTATGGCCTCTGCCCATCCCATACTCCTCCTCCTGATGGCCATGACTTACTGGAAGACGTGTGCTACTCCGTGGCAAAAACCAAGAGCAGGTGGGTGGGCAAAACTGAGCAGCGAGGAGGGTAAGAAGTCAGGCAGTGTCCCCGTGGCCCTACGGCACGCTGCCCTGGGGCTGTCCTTCCATGGGGGATGTGCTGGGCAGGGGGAGACGGGCAGCGCTCAGTTCCCAACACAGGCACACTCGGCCCACAGCCCAGGGGAAGAGCCAGGCACGTTTTCCTCCAGTGCTTTAGTGCCACCTTCCTTTGTGCACATCCGAGAGCTGCAGTAAGAAAGGCTCGAGTGGCCACATGTTGGTCCATGTAGTCCGTGATGGTGTTGCACGCGGCCTGCAGAGAGTATTTGGCAACCTGCCCGTGACCAGCCAGTGGGTCTCCCTGCCCACTCTGTAGCTGTGGAACTGATGACCTGGATCTTTCTCCCATGCCATTACCAGACCAAGCTCCGGTCCCTGATGGAGAAAGAGATCACAGCATTTAATAGAAACTTCTCTTATCTGTTTGTGATGCTAGATAATTACACTGGTTCTTTTAATCCAGTTGCCTGGCTTTTGTTTCTCTGATGGAGCCCAGAGGTAAGTCACTGCAAGGACAGAGCCTTTGGGGCTCGCCTCTCCCCTTCTCTTTTCCTCCCCTCTCCGTCCCCCTTTCTGTTCTCTTCTCCCCTCGTCTCCAGACAGTTCCACACCTGGTTTGTTGTGCATTAGCACGGTGCCGCTGCAGGCACTCAGCTCCTATTTTTGAGATGCTCCTGCGTAGAAGGGAGAGAAGAGCGCTGTGGAGTAACCCCCTGTTGTTCCCATCTGGAGATGGATATGGACGTGTATGACAGGTGCTGCTCTGTCCTGTTTCTTTACAGGTGTGAACGGGATGCAGAATCCCAGCTGGCCCCTGCGATGGAAGCTATAGCAGATGGCATGGGTACATCATGGCTTTTTACTTCCTTTGAGAGCTGCCAGCTCGCAGCCCTAATGCCAGCCAGGCACGTCTGCAGGAGTGAGAACACAGAGCTGCGTGCACGTGCCCTGTCCCTGCACCATCCCCTGGTACCATCTGTGCTTCAGTTGTACCGTTATGAAGAGATGTAGATGGCGGTGCATGAGAAAAAGATCTCGTGGTTCTATTCTCGTGGCAACTATTATGACCCAGGCAGGGGCTGGTGCAAGGACAGGGGCAGAGGCAAGTGCAGCTGTTAAGACAAAGGCAGGGGCAGTGGCCGGGCCAGGGGCAAGGGCAGCTCTTATGACCACGGCAGGTGCAGGGGAAGGGGCAGGTGCAGGGGCCGGGGCAAGGGCAGCACTTATGACCCAGTCAGGGGCAGAGGCAGCAGCAGCGGCAGGGATAGGGGCAGGGGCAAAGCCAACTCTTATGACCCAGGCAAGGGCAGGGGCAGGGGCAGGGGCAAGGGCAAGGGCAGCTCTTATAACCAATGGAGGGGCATGGGCAGTGGCAGGGGAAGGGGCAAGGGTAGCTCTTAAGATCCACACAGGGGCAGGGGCAGTGGGAGGGGCAGGGTCAGGGGCAAGGCAGCTCTTATGACACAGGCAGGTGCAGGGGCAGGGGCAGCTCTTATGACCCTGGTAGGGGCAGAGGCAGAGGCAAGGGCATTAGCACGTCTTTGACTAAGACAGGGGTAGGGGCAGGGGCAAGGGCAGCTCTTATGACCAAGGCACTGGCAGGGGCAAGGGTAGCACTTAAAACCCAGGAAGGGACAGGGGCAGGGGTAGGGGCAGGGGCAAGGACTGCTATTATGACCCAGGCAGGGGAAGGGGCAGAAGCAGGGGCTGGGGCAAGGGCAGGGGCAGCTCTTATGACCAAGGCAGGGGCAGGGGCAGGGCAAGGACAGCTGTAATGACCCATGCAGGGGCAGGGGCAGGGACAGGGACAGGGGCAGGGGCAGGGGCACGGGCAGCTCTTAAGACCCAGGCCGGGGCACGGGCAGAAGCAGAGGTAGCGGCAGGGGAAGGGCAGCTCTTCTGACCCAGGCAGGGGATCGGCTGGGGCAGGGGCAAGGGTAGCTCTTATGACCCAGGCAGAGGCAGGGGCACGGGCAGGGGCACGGGCAGGAGCAGGGGCATGGGCAGCTCTTATGACCCAGGCAGGGTCAGGGTCAGGGTAGGAGGAGGATCTGGGGCAGGGGCAAGGGGAGCACTTATGACCCAGGTAGGGGCAGGGGCAGGGGCAGTGGCAGGGTCAGGGGTAGGGGCAGGGGCAAGGGCAGCTCTTATGATCCAAGCAGGGGCAGGGGCAGGGGTATGGGTAGTTCTTATGACCCAGGCAGGCGCAGGGGCAAGGGGAGCTCTTATGACCCAGGCAGGGGCAGGGGTATAGGCAGGGTCAGGGGTAAGGGCA
>NC_034420.1:1031337-1033530 GCF_002078875.1 Numida meleagris
ACGCAGGGGTAGGGGCATGGTCAGGGGCAGGGTCAGGGGCAAGGGCAGCACTTATGACCCAGGCTGGGATACCGGCAGAGGCAGGGTAAGGGGCAGGGGAAGGGGGAAGGGCAGCTTTTATGACCCAGGTAGGGGCAGGGGCAGGGGCAAGGGGAGCTCTTAAGACCCAGGCAGGGGCAGGGGCAGGGGTAGGGGCAAGGGCAGCTCTTCTGACCCAAGGCAGGGGCAGGGGGAAAGGCAGGAGCAGGGGCAGCGGCAAGGCGAGGTCTAATGACCCAAGCACGGGCTGGGGCAGGGGCAGGAGCATTGGCAGGGGAAGGGGCAAGGACAAGGGCCAGGGGCAAGGGCAGCTCTTATGACCCAAGGCAGGGGCAGGGGGAAAGGCAGGAGCAGGGGCAGGGGCAGCTCTTATGACCCAGGTAGGGGCAGGGGCAGGAGCAGCTCGTATGACCCAGGCAGGGGCAGGGGAAAGGGCAGGGGAAAGGGCATTTCCGAAGACTCAGGAAGGGGAAGGTGCAGGGGCAGGGGTAAGGGCAGCTCTTATGACCCAGGTAGGGGCAGGGGAACTGGCAGTGCAGGGGAGAGGGCGGGGCAGCTCTTACCACCCATGCTGGGGCAGGGGTAGAGGCAGGGGCAGGGGTAGCTCTTATGACCCAGGCAGGGGCAGAGGCAGGGGCAGAAGCTGGAGGAAGGGCAGCTCTTATGACCCAGGGAGGGGCAGGGTCACAGGCATAGGCAGGGGCATAGGCAGGGACAAGGGCATCTCTAATGACCCAGGCAGGGGCAGGGGCAGGGACAGGGTTAAGTGCAGCTCTTATGACCCAGGCAGGGACAGGGACAGTGGCAGCGGCAGCTCTTATGACCCATGGCGGGGTAGGGGCAGGGGTAATGGAAGCCCTTATGACCCAGGCAGGGGCAGGGGCAGGGAAAGGGGCAGGGGCAGGGGCATGGGCAAGGTCAGGATAAATCTTTTGACACTGGTAGGGGCAGGTGCAGGGGCAGCTCTTATGACCCAGTCAGGTGAAGGGGCAGGGGCAGGGTAGCGCAATGATCCAGGCAGGGGCAGGGGTAGGGGCAGGGGCAAGGGCAGCTCTTAAGACCGAGAAAGGGGAGGGGTAGGGGCAGGGGCTAGGGCAGCTCTTTTGACCCAGTCAGGGACAGGGGCAGTGGCAGGGGCAGCGGTAAGGGCAGCTCTTTTGATCCAGGCAGGGGCAGGGTCAGGGGCAAGGGCAGCTCTTAGGACTCATGAAGGGGCAGGGGCACATCTTATGACCCATGCTGGGGCAGAGGCAGAGGAAAGGGGCAGCAGTAACGTCAGCTCTCATGATCCAGGCTTGGGCAGGGTCAAGGGCAGCTTTTATGACCCTGGCAGGGGCTGGGGCATGGGAGGGGCAGGGGCAGTGTTAAGGGCAGCTCTTATGACCCAGGCAGGGGCAGGGGCAGTAACAAGGGCAGCTCTCATGACCCAGGAAGCGGCAGGAGCAGGGGCAGGGGCAGCTCTCATGACCCATGCAGGGGCAAGGGCAGCTCTTATGCTTGACAGCTCTACATTGCTTAGAGCAAAGCAGCACAAGCAAACAAAATGCTCTCCGGTGCACAAGCTGAGAAGCATACTTTATTCCTGAGTTGAACAACTCTGAGCAGAAGTACCTCCACACGGTTTGACGTCTCAAAGGAATTCACAGAGCTCTAAGTAGCTTTTAGTACCTTCCTTTATAGTCAGACTCGTATCACCCTTCTGCCACCAGCTGCCACCGCTGGCCTCTCTACTGCTTCCACTGTGGCTTCCACAACAGCACTGTCATCAGTCGCCCTTTCCTCTCAAGACTCTCCCGCTTCCTTACTCATCCCCTTAGTTATCCCCCTGCACCCTGGCTCCACCCTTTCTGTCACCCAGGAACACTGCATCCACCTGAGCTCCGCTGGGTTGGCCCTGCCTTTCTACCAGGCGAAAAATCACTCTTTCAAGCCATGACTTAGCATTTCCTCTACAGCATCCCTTAGCACAAAGCCCACCAGGAAAACCTGCACCTGAACCCAAAGGCTAACCCTGAACACTCACCCAAAAGGCCCCCCGCAACCCTAACCCCAAATGGTAACACGGAACCCTCATCCCCATCTCAAAAGCGTTGCCATTGTCCCTAACAAAAAAGGAAAACCATAACTCCCTCACCCAGAAGGGCACACCTCCCA
>NC_034420.1:1033630-1035367 GCF_002078875.1 Numida meleagris
CTGTTCTTTGCTCTCAGGGCCATCTCCCTACCCTTTTCCCCTTTCCCCTTTTCCTGGGACGTGGGCCCATGGGTCCCCCATCCCCTTTGTCACGGAATCGGGCCTAAAGCCCATAAACCGTTGACAGCAGAAAAAGAAACCAGAATCTTCAGCTGTTCCAATCAGCAATTCCATGGGGTAAAAGAATCAGTCAAGATTATCCAGAGGTCAAGGAGTGGCAGAATTTATTTCTGTGTCACTTCTGTGCAGGTGCTTCTTTCCTTGCTTGATTCAGTTTTCCATTGTGCGTGCAGTGGATGTAACATGCCGTCTGAGTTTCTTCATCAGAAAGAAGTTTGATCTATGATATATATTCCAATAGAGGACTAGAGAAGTCTCCAGTGTAATTGTCACCTGTGAAATACCTTAACGATGGTACAATGGGAACTGGTCAGTGGAGACAGTCCAGAATGGTGTGCTCCATGGCAGGGGTTTGAGGTGGAATGTGAGGAGCTACTGGCTTCTCTATGCACACTGATGGGGGGAAAAAATGATTTTGGAACTTGGCTCCCTGCAGTGTGTGAGTGGGAAGTTCCATTTTCCAAGTGGGATGGAGATGAGAATGGTTTTGTGTAGAGTGTCAATATCAAAGCAGCAACGTGAAATTACAAGTGAATGTAGTATTTCATCGGCAGTGCTCCTTTCAGAGGCATGGAAACCCTCCCTCAAGAAAAACTGTGTGAACCATGGAACATGATGTGCTTCTACAGAACATGTATACACGTGGCATTAAAATGGATTATACCTCATGTAGGACACCGTTTTCAATTTATTTTGTCATGCATTGGAAATACACATGCACAGAGGTGTGTTCTCTCTGGTAAGGACTGCTTTGAAGAAAAGAAAACATGAACTTTCATATTCCGAGAAGAGGAGGATATAAGGGAACTAAATGCAGGCTAATACCATCTGCTTCCTTACTCTGAAGAAGGATTGTAGTGTGGGTGCACAACCAGCTCAGAGTGCTAAGAGGAGCTGCCAGTTAATAGGAGCACTTTGGTAGCAGGGAATGTTTCATTTGGGACTGTGTCTTCCTGCAGCAGCTGGAGATGGGCAAGAGATTCTATTTTCGAGTGAGATGGACGCCAGGAAACAGCATCACATAGAAAACTGATATTGAAACAAAAAGACCAAGTTATAAGCATATGTAGAATATTAAATACTGTACGGAGAATACAGAGGAAAATGCAGTTTCAGGAAGGACTGCAGTGGTGCTTGAGACAGACTTTATGCAATAATAAGACTCAGAACTACACAGAGATGAAAAGAACAAGGACAACACATCCAGCAAGCCAGAATAAAGATTACCAGAGGAGCCCTCTGATATCTCTCTGATGATCAACACCATGGAAGAACAGAAAGGATCGTGTCGTCACGTGCAAGAAGAGAAGGACTGCAGGAAGCTAAATGCGGACGACAACATGAAATTGCTGCGAGAGTGCAGAGTGGGGCGGTTGTGCGGGTGCCGGCGGTTGGCGCTGGATGGAGCCGTGCGTGCAGTGCCGGGCGGCGGCTGCGGGCGCCGCTGTTCACCGTGGAGGAGAGGAAGGAGCGGAGCGCTGCAGCCAGCCCCGCCTGCTGCGGCCCGGCTCGCTCGCTTGCTCGCTCGCTGGCTGGGTCGGCGTCCGGGCGGGCTGCGAGCGAGCGAGCAAGCGTCCCCGCGGTGCGGAGCGGTGCTGCAGCGAGGCGGAGGGGCGG
>NC_034420.1:1036567-1037985 GCF_002078875.1 Numida meleagris
TTCCTTCTTAGCTGTAATTTGTCTTGAAGGGATTTGTTCCCGGGGTGTTTGTGGTTCGTGTTTCCCATTTCTGGATTGGGATTTTGCTTTTGAAAAAGGCAGGATTGTATTGCAAGGTATCCTTCCTCTGTTGTCAAGGTCTCAACCACCTGAAATCAGATGTTTCCATCTAAGGAAACTTGAAACAGAATCCCTTTAAGGTTCCTGAAATAATTCCGAAAGTTTCTTAGGTTAACACTTCTACCTTTGAAGTTTTATATTTATCCCAGTAGAGCAGGATGGAAAGCTTGATACTGTGTGAAAAGCGGTGACTTCTTCTTAATATGTCATCCGCCCAGCAGTCCAGAGGAAGACCTTGGGGTGGTACTTGCAGCTTAGGTTCACAGTGACTTCCTTGTGATCTGTTTATGGAGTTGGTGCCTGCAGAGAAGACTGTGACACCGTCCTGGTGTGTTTCTCTTGAATGCTTCCATTTCTAGTTGAGGGATTGTAGCTATTCCTAGAGTTTTGTCTTTGTGGAAAGGGTTTGTTGTTATTGTTGTTTGTTTATCTTGTTTTCAATTTATCTTATTTTGCGTCTGTTGCTCACGTAAGCTGCTAGCTGGATATTAAAGAGATTTTCAGATAGTGTGGAATATTGGAGATGTGTGGATACTTCTGTGTTCTGTTCCATTTCTATTTCTGTGCTACAGATGTAAAGCAGAAGAGACTGGAAGATGTTCGACTTGTGGGAATGAGGGAGTGAACATCCAGAGCTGTCAAGGCTAAGGCTTTGATATATTTCTCCATCAGTTAAATGTCAGTGAATGGAATGTGCTTGCAATTGACAGAGAGGCCATAGGAACGTGGATACTGTCCATGGTGCTGCTAATATCTGTGAGTGTGGAGTACGGAGATGAAAAGCCGAATTAGAGAACATGTAATTGGTGTGTTAAGGTTCCTTTGATTGGGCAGTGGTATGCTCTCATCCGTGGTGCCTAGGCCTGCACTATTTCTGCTATGATCCCGGTATCCCTGTCCTTAAAGGCAGTGATGCTTCCCTGAGAATCAGAAGTATTTGGCCGAAATAGAATCCAGAATCAGAAGAAAGCAGATGTCATGGTTTTGTGATTTTCGGTTATTGGTATTCCACATCATAACATCATGTAGTGGATGTACCTAGTTCTCAGAAGAGAAAGACTACTACAGTCCCCACGGTACTTTTCTCCTCTGTTACCATTTCCAGACGGAGGGAGAAGATAAAAGCTCGCAGTATAAAAACTTGCAGATCACGAGACCTCATCCCTTTTCCGCCCGTCTCTCGTCTTGGCAGCACCTCACTCTCCAACCGTCTTATCGTCGGTAGTAGAGTAAGGCCTACCTTGATTTTGGGACATTCTCTGTATTGGATTTATCAGCTTAAATTGTAATTATATTGT
>NC_034420.1:1042468-1050953 GCF_002078875.1 Numida meleagris
CCGAGTCCCTCCCTCCCTCCTCGCCTCTCGCCCAGGGCGTTGTCTCTTACCTCTATCGCGTTTCCCCTTTCCTCTCTTCTGTCGTCGTTTGCTCAGAACCTTGCTGTTAACGTCTCTCATTCCCACAGTCCCTCTCTTCTTTCTCGCTTTTGACTCGGGACTTTAACTCTCGGTCGCGGCAGATCTTCTCTCCCTTCTCTTATTCCGTTGTTCGCTCATAGATTTTCTCATATGTTCCTAGTTCTTACAGTATTTTCTTGCGAGCTTTGCATGGTAGCGTTTCAGGTTGGGTGGCGCTACAAAGACATACCGTGGTGTTCTTACTTTGAACAGTTAATTGTTTGCAGGTAAACTGTCACCTTGGAGTTCATTATATGTTCTTGTCTTCTTAGACCTACCGTCGCAATTAAGTAGACTGTCTTTTTGTCTAAATGTGACTTTTGAGCAACAGAATACTGTAGCTGTTGCACTGATACATTGCATGTTGATACAAGCATACTTTCCTCTCTCATTTAAGTTAACAGTTGGATTTCATTGCCAGCACTGTTAACGGAACAATGACATCTCTTTAGAGACAGAGGAGATGAAAGGGCTCACCTTAGCTTTACTTTGTCTTTATAGACATTAGATGCTGTAGTTCACTCCTCTCCTCCTGACATAAGTCTCATATCACATAACCTGTGTTTGCTTCTATTTGTCAAATCTTGTAACTGTTTTTATTTTTAAGTACTAATGCTGTGATTTCCATATGGTTCATATCCTTAAAGGACCGGAAGACTTCTTACAGTTCTTGGAGTTTTTCTTAATGTCTCCATGTATAACAAATCTTCTACACCTTTATCCTCTTTAGAACATTTCTCTTGACGCATTATGACATGTTGAGCAAAGAAATATATTTATTTCCATCCATGCTGTGATTTTTGAGCATGTATTGGAGAAACAGTCTCAGCGACTGGTCCTTCGATGATGTCTGCTGATTGTGAGGAAGAAATGCAATTATAACAGTTGTGAATGTTTGGTAATACCTTCCGAGTGCTGTAAACGGAGGGCTCGTGGAGGAAATAGGGAATGCAGTTTGCTGATTCTCAGTCTTTTTTCTTTGACACATCAAAAGTCGATCTGGATGTGCCTCTGCTAGCAAATACATGCTATAGTAGCAACAACCATGTTGCAGGATCCAGACTTCAAATTTTTGTTGTGTAGTCTTCCTAGAGATAGTGGGTGGACACCTGCAGGATGGTGTTTTGGCGAATTCACGATGGCCTAATTTAAAAAGTACATAATATATGTGTTAATACTCACTCTATCTTACTTGTTGTATTGCCTTCAGTTTGACCTTGTCTGAGTCACTCTGTTCACAGTTCTCTGCTTTACAGCTTTGTCTGCTCCTGCCCATAGCAGTAAATGATGTGACTCACACTTCAGGTGGGAATAATGAAACTGTCATTTTAAGGAGCTGATTAGTGAAATGCTGTTTGCAAGTCTCAGGTCGTGGTTGTATTGTCAATTTATCGAAGTGTGAAATCTGAGCAACAGATTATGCAATAATACAGCAATTATGACATCGATATGTCATGTACTGATATAATTCTCATTTCCTTTCCCATTTGAAGTAACAGTAGGATTTCATCAGTAGGGCTACCATTGTCTTTCCCCACTTTCTTTTCTTATTTCCTGATGGTTAGCTAGATGAAAGAATGATATTTCAGTAGAGACAGTTCACATGGAAGACTTCAACTTACTTTTATGTCACCTTTATAGACAATAGGTGTCCTAGCTCTTTCTCTTTCCATTTGTTGTCATTTCCTGATTGTTTGCTTGCTTTGTGTTTTTGTCGTTGTTGTTGGGATGGGTTTCTTGATTGTTTGCTTTGTGTTTTTATTTCCTACAAGAGTGCCTAGTCACATAACCTGAAAGTGATTGCTTCACTTCACTGCCTTTCAAGTTGTTGCCATTTATGTTTCAAGGACTAATGCTGGGGCCTCCGTGTATCTGATATCTGGAAGATCTCTTATAGTTGTAGGCCTGGGGTTGTAATTTGCAAACATAACTGAGTAACTTTTGCTGGTAAGACTCTGATGTAGCTATGTTTCCTTAAAATGTACTTCAATTAAATATTCAGGCTGGATGTGACATGCTGAAATATTGGATACCAGCTGGGAATTTCTTGCAAGCAAAGTGAGAGCCTGGTGTAGGGGCTGTGAAAAAGGTGGGCCAGTCTGGTTTAAGCAGGGCCATAGTTTGGTTTCATAAGTCGTGTCACAGCCTATGCCATTTACGGTGCTGCTTTCCTTGTCCTTATAGGCAATGATAGTCCCTGCTGAATGACAATTTTACACAATACCTTTTCTGCTGAACAAAGCTTTCTAGGTAGAATGGCTTGAAACTCCTGTGTGAAACTTAATTTTCCTATCCCTATTTCAGTGTAACCTTGTGCTGTCATTTAACTCAGCAGGCACTAAGCACCACAGTTATTCCTTCACTCCCTCCTTTCCTCTGGGATGGGGAAGAGAATTGATAAAAAAAAACAAAGCAGAATCCATGAGTTGAGATAAAACTGTTTACTAAGACAGAGAAAAGAAAAAGGATAATAGATACGACTATTTATATATATGTTTGAATATATATAACAAGTGATACAGAAGCAACTGCTCACCACCCACCAATGCCCACCTAGCCCCAGCGAGTGGAAGAGTGCAAGATGAATTCCCACTCCCTTCAAAATTCTCATACCTTGTGATGTCCTATGGTATGGAATATCCCTTTGACCAATTTAAGTCAGCAGTGCTGTTTCTGCCCCCTCCCAGCCCTTTGTTAGCATGAGCTGAGAAACTGGAACGGCCTTGGTTCTGCATGACACTGGTTAACAACAGCTCCAAACATGGATATGTTATCAGCATTGTTTTGCTCCTAGAACAATAACATAGCATCATACCTGCCACTCTGAAGAAAACAATTTCTTCCAAGCTGAAACTACGACATCTTGTGATGTAGAGTTTCTTCATTGTTTTCTTTATGTATTCAGGCCTGTACTTTCAGGATGGTTGTGGTTTGTGTTTCTCATTTCTAGGCAGTGCTTTTACATTTGGAAATGTCGGTAATGTAATGTAGGAAATCCTTTCTTCTCTTGACAAGACCTTAGTCAGCTTAGCACAGAATGTTATTTGTGACAAAAAGGAAGGAGAAGATTAAAGAAAATGTGTTACAATTTCTCAGGATCTTAAACTTCAAAAAAAGGCTCTGAAAAGGGACCTTTATTACTCCAGGCTTCGAATAGTGAGTCTGCTTTGACTGCTGCTTTAAACTTTCTGTTGTTAGCAGACTTGAATATCTCCCAAACAGTTCCTGTGCTTAATTTGTAGCGTGAGATTGTCTTGAAATGGAATGCTAATGACTGCATGCATAACTTCTGCTTCTCATTAAATCTTGGTAGGGTTTCTTCATTAATGTATGCAGAGGGAAGACCATGCCATGCATGACACAGCGTGGAGAAAATGCCTGGGCAACTGGTGCTTTCATAATGTTTACTATCAGTAATTATTAAAGGCAATCGTACAAAATTTTGTTTGAGAATGACTACAGAGGAAAGAGGGCTGTTTGAACTTTGACCGCTCAAGAATGTCTTTTCCAGCATGCACATGCATTGCCAACAGCTCTGCTGTGAGTTTATCACTTGAATTTCATGTTGAATGGTGTTTGGTGAGATTGAAGAATGAGATATGAAGAGCGAAAGTGATGTCCTTCCCTCCCATAGTTTTCACAGTTTTCTTGTTTGCTTTCAAGATCTAAACTGGGCCTCCATGTAGCAGAGCACCCTTAGAAGATTGGACAATCTGTTATTAAGTGTGGGACTGAGAGAACTGTTTCCATGCATTGCTCAAATGTCTGCTGCTGGCAGGAGGAGAACTTGGATATACTTAAGTTTCCTTAAAATGTCACTGAATTAAATACTTTCATCAATGGCTGACATAGGGATAAAAGCTGGGTATCATCCACGGAGCAACAGAAGGCTGTGAGTGCAGAGCAATGGTGGTGAGCGACTGTTTTCTGAATATGGAAAGCAGGTGGGTCACCAGTGATATTGTGTGGGCAATGGTTTGATTTCATAGGTGATGCCAAGGCCTGCTGCATTCTGCATCATGGCGTCCTGGTCTCGCTGTCTTGAATGGTAATAGTAGTCTTCTGATGATAAATGTTTTTTGCAGTATTGCTATATATAGAGTGATGATGCGTACCTGTAGTACTGTGTGCTTCTTGTGTGATACCTCATTAATCCATCAATCTAATCTAGTTATAAAGTTGTGACATAGAGTTCCTTCACAGTCGTAATTCTATTTTGACATCTCTATTCCCAGCGCATTTGTGGTTCATGATTTCCATATCTGGATAGGGCTTTTGCATTTGAAAATAGCAGAGTTTTATTACAGGTAATACTTACCTCTCTTAACAAGGTCTCAACCACCCGAAGAAATAATTGGATATATCATGAAAATGAAACAGAATTCCTCTTGGTTTCCTGAAATAATTGAGAAAGGTTCCCATATCAACACCTTTACATTGAAAGTTTTATATTCGTCAGAGATCAACTTGACACACTGATGGAAATGTTATGAAAATGGATGAATTTTTTCTCAACATGTCATCCCTACTGTGTAGTTCAGAGGAAGACGTTAGGGTGTGATTTGAAGTTTAAATCCTTGGTGACTTTCTCGTGCTCTATGAGTGAATTTAGTTGCCTGTATAGGAGTCTGTGACACATTCCTGGTGAATTTACTACCACTCTATTTAGTGCTTGCTTGTGCTGCTTGACTCACTGTATTTTTTCTGTTCTTATGTCTAATTATATAGACTGAGTTGTAAGAAACAAAATAGGTGTTTTCTTAACCACTGTGTTGTATGTTCATGTTCCTGGCTGATGTAAGCCACTAGCTGGGTATTTCAACAGAGTTGAAGGTGGTGTGTAAGATCAGAGATGTTCAGGTACTTCTGTGTTCTGTTTCATTTTTATTTCTGTGCAGTAGATGTAAAGCTCTTAGATAAAGCTTTAAAGATTGGAAGATCTTTTAGATTTGTGGGAAAGAGAGAGTGGTTCACAGTTGCAGCTGTCGAGGCTAAGACTTTGATATGTGTATCCTTCAATAAAATTTAATGGAAATAAATGTTCTTGCCATTGTCTGACATACAGTAAGAATTTGGGATATTGCCCGTGGTGCTAATAAAATCATTGGTTTCAGAGTACAGAGAGTGAGAGGCAGCCTTACACCTTGGAAAGCTGTTGGCTTAAGGAGGCTTGGTCCAGGCACCAGTTTACTTCACACCTGGTGCCAAGGCTTGCACCTTTTCTGCTATGATCCTGTTTACCCTGCCATTAGAAGCAGTGAAGTTTCTCTGAGAATCAAGAATTTGTCAAAAGCTGCGTGAGTAGGGTAGGTCTGAGAAGTGAAATTATCAAAATGCAGCAGAAGACACTAAGATGTGTGCAGGTAAAGGCAAAGAAGGGTGGAAAAATGGTATGTGGGCAGGTATTCCCTGGCAGCACTGATTTAACTGTCCCGTATTAGTGCTGTCAGATTCTGTATGCATGTAGACCTGGATGCATGTCTCTGATAGGGCTTGGTTCCCTTCATAATAAATGCCGTGGTGTTTTCTTCCAGTATGGGTAGGTATCCTGTTAAAAATGTAAGTGAAATGAAAGCAAGATGAGAATTTGCAGCTGCTCCCATCCAAACTGGAACCCGTCTTCATGGTATACTTGGAAATATGGCTGGAAAGTTCTCTGTGCTGCATGCAATGGAGACTGGAATTATTTCGTATAGACTGCTGACATCAAAACAACAGAAATTACAAATGAATTTTGCACATAGTTGATCGCAAAGTATTGGAAAACTGAAGGAGATTTCATTCAGGAATGACAGCCAGAATAATCATTTGAGTTAGTGGTGGAGATGGTGATCTGAAAAATGAGATAAGATTTAAAAGTATTTATATGTGGAAATAACAACAAGGATTCTCCTTTGTCTATGCTATAAATAATAATAAAAAAAGAGGAACCGTCTGCATTCTCTCAGTTTATGTCAAACCTCAAGAAAAGAAAGCCATATGTAGTCACCTGCAAGAAGAGCACAGCTTCCGAGCTGAAGGAAATCCCAACCACGTGCTCAGAAAGAGCAGCATGCAGGGTTTGTGCGGGGCCCAGTTGTTCCCGTGGCAGAGGCAGCCGGGAACTGCCTTAGAGGCAGCGTTGGATCCCCCAGAATCGTGTATTTGGCAAATACAGCATATGTAGAGCAGGTCTGAGAAGTGAAAGACATGGAATGCAGCTGGAGGCTCTGACTTCTGCGATGCTGAGGGCCAAGATGTGTGGAAGAGTGCTGTGAACAAAGATTTCCCCTGCAAACACTGATCTAGGGCCATACCAGATCCCATATAGTGCTGTCATATTACACCTGCACATATGCCTGCATTCATGTATTTGATGGAACAAGGTTTCCTTCACACCAAGTGCCATGGCATTTTTTTTAAAGTATGGAGTGCAGTTATGTTGGAGGGAACTGATGGGTGCAGACTGCCCAGACAAAGAAGGACAAAAATTATTTCTCTGTCACTCCTGTGCTCACCTGTACATGTCTTAGTTTTCCATAGGTCAAAGAGTGTACTTCTTGCAACTTAGAGGTTCACAGGCAGTACAAGAGGAAAAGGCTGCCCTTGAAATAGGAAGATTGATGGGTCATCAGTGAATTTGGCTGTAGCACGTTTTGATTACAAGTGTTGTGTCAAGGTCTGTGTCTTTGTCACTAAGCCCGTTTCTTTCATGTCATAGCAATCCTGAAAGACGATCTTGTTTATATGAGCCTTCAACCAGCACCACTGGATTTAAAATTATGACACGTGAAAATGCAGCTCGAATTTTCATTAACTTCCAAGTGCAGTGTGAGATAGCTTTGTAAGGCAAAGTTGTGTCAATGCAACAGTGCACCACAGTAGTTCCCCTCACATGGACCAGCTGTTTCTTTATAATTTGAATCTGATGTAGTACCGAGGTAGTGGTTTGCAGGAAGGAGTTCTGGAGAGCACAGCCATGCTCTTCTACCCACTGTTGTAATCAAGAGGTCATAAAAGGTCATCCAGCATTGCATACATCCATAAATTCTTAAAGCCCTGTGGCATGCTAGTTACATGGGGAGGTGGTACAGACTTGTCTGCAATGCTCATGGCCACCTCTTGTGGGTTGTTCAAATTTCTTGAAGGATGGAGGCACAGAGTCTGCCATCTCAGAGGGCTCAGGGTAACTCCTGGCTCTTCGTCTAATGTGACAAGGGGGAAATACATGGATTAGAAATTCGTCTTTGTGATGTTCTGTGGAAAGTGCCTGGGAGGGTCCCTTTATGATGTGTTCTGGATGCAGGGGAATGGCTTATTGTAGTCTGCTGACATTGAAACAACAACAGAAACCACGTGTTCTAGAATGTCGCACATAGGTGATTGTACAGTGCTGGAAAGCAGAGGAAAAGTTAACTGCAGAACAACTGCAAGAGTAATCAATGGAATTCATGGTGGAGATTCTGCTTCTGCAAATGTGAGACATTACTCAGAAGTATCTAAGTTGGAATTAAAAATAAGGATTCTCCTCGGTATGTGTTAGAAACAACAAATCCAAGAAGAGCACGTTGCTATCTCCACGATCATGATGACCTTGAAGAAGAAATAATTCTTTTGTCCCCTCCAAGAAGAGACTGCTTACAAAAAGCAAAAGAAGATGCAGCTTGAACTGTCAGTGATTTCCAAGTTTTCTGGGAGATGACTTCTTAAAGCAGATGCAACTATACGCAGCAGAAGTGTCCCCTAAACCGTACAGGACCGTGATGTGTGAACCAGGGTTGCAGAAAAACCACATAAATAACCACGACAGGGAGCAATGGTTTGGTTTGGGCACTCCATTTCCTGTTGTACTTGGATATGTACATGGCATATGGCATCATTTTCCTGTGTGGCATGGAGACAGTGGAATGGTTTTGTCTAGGCTGTTGACATTGAAACTGTAGAAATCACAAATGTACAATGACTTTGTGGCTTGTACAGTGTTGGAAAGCTGCAGAAAGTTTCCTTCAAGAAGAACCGTAAGAAAGGTCAGTGGAATTCCGGAGGAGATAGTCCTTCTGCAAAAACGAGATAAGACGCAGAAGAATTGAGGGAAGGAATAAAAAAAAGATTCTCCTTAGTCAGTGCTAGAAACAACTACAGGTTGAACTCTGTACTTTCGCTGTGATCATAGCCACCTTGCAGAAAAGAAGAATTATGCTGTCCCATTGAAAAATGAGGATTGGAGGAAGCTAAGTGCACAAAGCACTATTTCCCGGTTCCGGGGCAGAGGCAGCGGCGGCGCTGGATGGAGCCGTGCGTGCAGTGCCGGGCGGCGGCTGCGGGCGCCGCTGTTCACCACGGAGGAGAGGAAGGAGCGGAGCGCTGCAGCCAGCCCCGCCCGCTG